>NW_025336157.1:2373247-2399823 GCF_004798865.1 Varanus komodoensis | reverse complement strand
GGGGGGGGGGGGGGGGGGGGGGGGGGGGGGGGGGGGGGGGGAGCCGAAGCCCCTCCACAGAAGCGACTACAGGAAGCTGATTTATAGCAGGCGACGCCATGGCATTTGCACGAGTGATCCATCTTTATTACCAGGGCCAGCACCAGCATGTCAGGGGGAGATTTGCATTTTGATTGCATTTCCCTGGAGGGAGGCACGACCCCGCCTGCTGCGTCTCTGCTCAGGGAAATGAGACCATCCCGCTCAAGATGTTTTGCTAGTTCGTTCATCTGGGGCCAGCCGTTGTACCCCCAACACCTCATTAGGGGGTGCTGGGGCACACAGAAAGCAGCCTGCTGGAGAAAGCTCCATTTCTTATGGCTACCACACTTCTGTGATATCTGCATCCTTTTCTTTCCGCTAGGCTCAGGAGTTCTGCATAGCCTGAAAGCTTGCATACCCTTTCCCTCAACAAGAGCTACCTGCTGGCTTGTGCTCTTCTTAAGAATCATTTTTCTGGCCCATTCTGTAAAAATCTGCTAGCGTTGGCTATTCTGATTGGCAGCAGTTCTACCGGCTCTTGGGCAGAGAAGGGGATGGGGGAAGAGAGAGTCAGGCGTTTCCCAGCCTGGCCAGCCACCATGGGTATTTTCTCAGGGGGCTTGGACCCCAGCATCTTCTCTGCTGTTTTGCCCCACTGCTACTTCCACATGCAGGGAGAACAGGGAGGGGGAGCAGTGTGAAGATCAGAGCGACAAGCCCCCCTCGAGCCTCTTCCAGACCCAAGATGCTGGCACGGCGTGGCCTGTTTATTGAGCGAAAGCTGAGTGGGGGCTCCAGATTGCTTCTAGCAGCAGGACGAGGGCCTTCACCCCGGAGCTGGGTGGGCGGGCGGCATGCCAGGAAGCTGCCTCCGGGCACGCCGAGAAAGCCGAGCTGTCCCCTGGGCCAACGAGTCACTCTCAGGGCTAGGTGGCATCTGGCTGTCGAAAAGCTGAAGCAGCAGTCGGCAAATGACTGAGGATGCGAGGCACCCAGGAAGGCTCTCCGGGGCTTCAAGGGCGGGGGGTGGGGAGGCTGGCAGCATCACACGCCTTGGAATAAGCCCCCCCCCCAAAAAAATAATAGTCAGGTGGGTTACACTGGAATCCCTTGGATTTCTCGAGCCCTCTTCTGACCTCTGGTCCTATTGGAGGACGAAGCGGCTCTGCCAGAGGGCAGCCCTTGATCCAAGGGGCTTAAGTTGTAAGAGGGGAGATTTTGGTTGAACGTCAGGTTCCTGTCTGTGAGACCTGCTCGCGCCCCGTTTCCTCGACTCGAGGCCCCGCTGGGGGAGAGAGCCCAGGTTCTCCTGGGCTGGAGGACCAGCAAGGCACCACTGCTTGCATTGAGTGTGTGCGGCCAGAACCCGGGACCCCCGCCTGGCAGGTTCCTGCAGTTCCCGTCAAGCCCCTTTCTAAAAGCCCGTGGGGGGGGGGTGCTCCGTGGTGGGAAGATGCCTGAGGCACAATCCCAGGCACATCTAGTGCGGGGTGGCTGGAGCCTGGGGGACGAGGCACCCTGGCTCCTGCCTGGGCTGGCTGCAGAGGATGCATGGACAGGCAGGGCCTCCGGAAGGCGGCGCACAGGCAGGGGCCCCCTCCCCGCTCTGCTCAGCCACTGGACAGTGGAGCGCCCACTCCCCCTGGCACCTCAGGCCTGGCCCAAGCCCTCCAAGGCCCCTCAAGGAGAGCGCAGAAGGGGCATCAGGTGCAAGGGCCTCTGCCACGCGGCCTTCCGTTGGGCCCCCGGAAGCAGGCAGCCCCAGCCCGTGAGCACAGGGGCGCTCGGCTGACCGCCTGGCATTTCCCCATGCCGGCTATTTCTTCAGCCACGTAAGGTTTTAATTTTGTTTGAGGAAGGAAATGGCCATTAATTCATAGTTAAATGGGATCGTTTGGCTGGAGCCGTGCGTCTGGGTGCGTTACGCTGCCGCGCAGCCCCCCACAGCCGGCACCAGGGAGCCCTTCCGCTGCAACAGGCTCGTGGGGTGGGCAAGGCTTTTTAATCCATAAAATTGAATTGCTCGCTTGCTTTAATCGTGCAAGCTGCTCTAACGGCGCGGCTGGCCGGCCGGGCTGGGCGGGGGAGCGGCACCGCCGTCCGCTTGGCGATGGCACCCCGTTCTGCGTGTGCAGAGCAGCAGCTCGGTGGGCGTGTTTCCTTTGCGCCACCCTGCCTGCCTTGCGCAAGGCACGTTCAAGGGCAGCAGTTTCGGAGGGAGCATGCAGCCCTTCCAGCCAGGGGCCATCAGACCGCAGCCGCGGCACCCGGCTGGTGGGTTGCACGGGTCGGAAGCGAGCCCCCAGAGCTGGCGAGGGGGCCCACCTGAGCCCGCCCGAGCCCTGCTGCCCGGCGCGACAGGTGAGCGCGTACCCAAGCCTGGGCGGGCGGGCGGGCGGGGGGCCGAAGGCCTCGCCCCCCCCCCCCCCGGACGGCCCTCCCCGCGCCATCTCCGCGGGCTCGGAGGGCGGGAAGTCGCCGCAGGGCAAGGCCAGGCGCGCGCGCGCGGAGGGCGTGTGCGCGGCAACACTCGGCGGCCACGCAGCCTCGCCGCCTAGTGCGCCGTCGCCCCCCGGTGGCCAGCCGGGCGCCTCTTGGCACCCCGCTTTCTGCCGAAAACGCAGGCGAAGGGCCGTGAGCACCCTTGCCGCGCCTGAACCCCCCGCGCCGCCCCCCCCCCCCCTTTACCCCCCCGCCCCCCCCCCCCCCCCCATTTTGCTCCGCTGCCCAGCCTCCCGCCGCCCTCCGTCATGTTGGCCGTCCGTGGCTCTCTCGGGAGAAACCGACTCAACGGGTTTGGGCCCAGTATCCGCACATTCCGTGCATTTAATGACGCGCCCTCTCCACAGCCAGGAGAAGTTGCATTGCAGTGGGGAATTAATACATCTCGTCTCTAGCGCTCGCACGGCTGCCAGCTTGACACTTGACACGCGTGTATCCACTTTCCACACACACACATTCAGGACTGCTGCGAAAGTTTTTCAAATGTCGGTACGTGCGTGTGCCTGTGTCTGTGGGCGTAAGGCAGCCAACTCCCCCACCCCTTTGGCTTTTAAAATAATGCAATTGAAGTGGAGGTATAGCAAAGCCTTCTGCAATACTCTGCATGGGGGATGGCCAGAATTTAGGGCTGTTGTTCCCAGATCCCCTATTTTCTCGTCAACATGGAGGAGGAGAGGCTAAAGGTCCTGGGTAACCTCTTGTTGGGTTCTTATTGCCCAGAGTCCACAGTTAGAGCATCCCTCGTGATACGAACATACATCCTGCGTCTCTACTCCCAGAAGGAGACAGCCTCGCTAAGAACTATTTTGCCGCTCAATTGGGTGCATTACTAAGTGTGCATTTAATAAATAAAAAAGATTGGAACATTTCATATGCGGCTAGTTTAAGCCTGAATAATAGCTTGCAAAGCACCTGGGGACCCCGCTGTAGCCAAAGGGCAGGAATGTGCACGTTTAAAACCAATAAAGGAAAATAAGTCATTGTCACTTAATAATTTATAAAAAACCCGCCTAGAGTAGATTTGCAAAATAACCCTAGTTCTGCCGGCACGAGGAGCAATCAGCTTGCCAGAGCCGCTCCTTTGAGAGTTAGCAGTAAAGGGCCCCACTTCAGGGGCAGCGGCTCCGTTCTCGCCACGAAGTCATACGGAAACCACGTGGAGGAATTTTTTCCTGGCTCTGTTCCCAAGCGGTGACCCCCATCCATCTCCCTCTCGCCCTCACAGTCGTCATTCACACAGTGGGACCGATCGCACAGGGGGATCCCAGCCCCGCGCAGCAGACGGACCTCAGCAACTGCTACAAGAACAGCCTGAAACTCGCTGCAGAGAACAAGTTGCGAACTGTGGTGAGTGGACGGCAGAGGGGCTGGGCCATGTGGGGGGATGCGACTGGGGGGGGGGATGCAGAGCAGCCATGGGGATTGCACCCCAAGAAACGAATGAGCTCGTGCGAAGGGCGCTCCCTCCTGCAGGGCAGACCATGGCTTTTGTGAGCAATGCTGCAGGTCAGCCTTTCCCAAAGTGTATTTCATAATTCGTCTTGTTGGAATTGATGGCACATGTCAATTTCAAAGGAAAAGGTCTACCTGGAGAACAAGAGTCCTGGCGGCTGCAGTCTCCAGACTTCCCTTGCATAAACGGAAGACCTTTCCCATTCCGGGGCTGTTTCCACATGCGTTCCTTCATGGTTATTGGGCACAGCCGGATCAGTTTCTCAGGAGACCAGGGTGGGTGGGGGGAGGGAGGAACTGTCCACCAACAAGCTTCCTTCGGATCAGAAAAGCTTTTGGTTCTTAAAAGCAAGTTACTAGGCCCTATGGATGCAAAGATGGGCCTGCTCAAGTCCGAAAGCCACACAAATAACCGAGCAAGGTTTCCTATTATTCAAGGTCTCTTCACAAAGCAAAACTTAGAACTATGAAAAACAAGAGAATTTATGCAAATTGGCTCACTGTTTCCATGCGGCAAGTAGCAGGAGTCCAAAATCACATCTTCCAGTGGAGAAAACACTCAGGTAGTTAGGGCTTTAGTTAACACCAACTTTATGTGCAGAAACTGAGTGACTTTTTCACAGCACAAAGATGAACCTACCATTTTCTGTAGCTCCAGTTAGTGATCAAAACACAGCTAAAAATTGGTGACCCTCAATTAACTGGAGCGGAGGGAGGTGGTGCACAGCTTGGAGCACGGGCGGAAGGAGGGGATGGCAGGAAATTATGTTCTCTCTGTCAGCACGCTTGCTCGTGCCGCCGCCAAAAAGAGAGAGGTTGGAACATCACTTTGCAACAAAGCATAAGTCGTCATCGCCAGAGGACCCGGAGGCTTAAAAAGGAAAGTTGCCTCCAACATTAGGCAAGGGAGGCTGAGCAGTGGCACGGCAAAACCTCGTGCACTACGCAGCCCATCCTCCACGCCTCCGTGGAGGGGTCTGCCCCATTCGTGAGTACTCAGCAGTCAGATGTTTGCATCTGAAACAAGAGCTTAAGTTCATGAAGGTTAATTGAATTTAACAGCGACTTCTGCTCAAACAGAAGGATTTTACATTGAAGGATTTCAAATTTCAATTGTATGACTTCCCTGCTCTGTAATTGTATTACATACATTGGTCATTATCGCTGCGACCTGTAGCTAAAGCAAATTCATTTAATTACCTGCCTAGCTTACCTATTAGCTACAATGGCCGAGATCTCCATCTCCATCATGTTCCTGTGGAATAGCAGAGTGGCCACTTTCCTGCGACACTGGCCAGAGGCGGGACACTGGGGCCGATGGGCCCAGTGATGTTCCTGAGGGGCAAGAGAAGGGGTCTGGCCGAGCGAGGGGGACAGGGCCCGCTGCAAAGAGTGGGAGTGCGGGCTCAGCTTGAGCACTTTGCTGGGAGGAGAGGAATGTTGGCGAGCGTCCTCCCAGGTCCTGCCCCATTCAGCAACTCCTGCGCATGGCTTCCCCTTCCACAATTCGCTCCCAGCAGGAATGCTGGGGAGTGAAGTCCAGGCCTGCTTTCTGCCCACCCATGTTAGGAACCCGGAGGATCGGTACCTGTTAACTGAAAGATCGCGGAGGGCAGTCCTGCAGAATGCGCTTTCTGCCCAACCTGAAAAAGAAAGCAAGACTTCTGCAGAATGTAAGCCGCTTCCCCAGGTCATGCATTAACAGGGCTTGCTCTTCTCTCCCCTTGCACTCAGCTGTGGCCTCTGAGCAGGTGCCGAGTTCATTTGTCACTGCCGCCACGAATGAGCCCTCCTCACCTCTCCACCCATATGTCGGTCCTGGCTGGCCGCATCGCAAAAGTGGTCAGGGCACTTGTGCGTTTGAGCGCCGTGCTAAGTAAGGAAGGACATCAGTTGTGCAAACACAGAGCCAGGTATACTCTCACATGTACATTCACGCTAACGGCCTTCTTTCTGTGCTCCCCAGGCCTTCCCCTGCATTTCCACAGGCGTATTTGGTAAGTGCCAAGCAGGGAAAGGAGCAGGGAGAGGGCCCAGCCCTTCCCCGGAGAGGCAGAGCGAGTCCTGTTCTGAGGCACAGTGCCTCTTTTCCGCAGGCTACCCCAATGATGCTGCTGCCGAGATTGTGCTTAACACGTTACACCAGTGGCTAGAGGAGAATAAGGAGAAGGTGAGACGGGGCAGCTGGCGGGGGCGAGTGGGCCTGCGGGTCTGGTTCCCCCAGGTGCCTTCTCGTTCTGTACGCTGCACTGTTCGCGACATACCAGAGTTGAGCACGGAGCAGTTCTGGCATCGCTAGCCAAAGCTCCGGCTTTTCCAGCAGAAGATCCCAGGATCTGCAGCTCAAGTATTTGAAAGCGGTAAGAGAGGAGAGGGAGAAACCTCGGAAAAGGGATTCCTCTGATGGATGGCAGAATAGCCAGACATGGGCAAGTTCCAAAATGTTTGAAAAGTGCTTGGAGGTAGGAGTGCATGTAATGGCCCCAAACAAATGCCAAAGATGGCAAAGGAGGGAAAGAGCAATGGCTCGGGCGGAAGGGAGCCACGAGCAAAACACAAGTCAGAGCAAGATAAGCTGGTTCCCCATGACTGGCTGGGGCATGCTGGGATTTGTAGTCCAACACATCCCAGCTTTGGGAAGGCTCAGGGACAGTTTTAAGTGTGGGTCACACCAGCTGCAAGCACCACCCAGAAGAACAAGCCACAGAAAAGGCGGAAGTGCAGACCCTCGTGGCCCTTCCGCCTGCCTAAGAGCCGCCTGTCTCGGGCAGGTGGACCGACTCATCATCTGTGTCTTCCTGGAGAAAGACGACGAGATCTACAAGGAGAAGATGCCCCGGTTCTTCCCCGTCGGTGAGTCCCTGGCAGCACCTCCCAGGCGCCTTTTTCAGAAGGGTGGATGTTTCTGCTAAATTTCCTGCGGACGTCTGCAAAGCTCCAGGTCTTTGGGGTGTTGGCGGGGCGAGAGGGAGACACGCCTTGGAAGGGTTCTTACCTCTCCCTCCTCTTGTTTCCAGCGTGACCCACAGTTCTTGGGCTCTGCAGGGGTAAGAGCTGCCCAGCAGTGTGTGCAGTGCGAAAGGCGGCGCTTCTCTTAACGGCCGTCCTTGCCTACTAACGTGCTCCTCCTTGATCAAGTGCCCATTTAAGGAGGGTCAGATGGCATGAGACGTGTGGGATCCGTGCTGCGTTCTCTTAATCCTGCTTTTCTCACTTGGATGCTGCTGTGAAGGCTCCAGTTCTGAATGCAGTGGCGGGTTGGGGTTAGAAGTGGCACACTGGACCCTCCTCCTTTGTATCTTCCCCAAGCCCCTCACTACACACTTGCAAACCCCCAACCCAGGTCTCTTCAGACGTGTGGGACTACCACACCTGGCACCTCTGGCTGGGGGATGCTGGGTGGCACAGGCCAACACCGCCGGGGGCTGCTGCAGGGGCTGAGATGCCCCGGCACACGCGTTGGAGGACTCGCTCTTCGTGCAGATTCTTTAGGTGATGCGGATCATCCTGCCGGAGCTTTTAGGAAGTGGAGCCTGCTGACTGACCGTTCCGTATTTCTTACACCAGATCCCTGTGAGGGGCCCCCGCCCCCCCCGCCTCTGAGCCTGCTTGAGATGGGCCCTCCCACCCCCACCAAAGCAGGAGCCCGGAGGACACCGCATGCGTCGGGCAAAGGCCGAGGAAGATCTGGGGGGGAAGCGCCACCACACCATCCGAGACTGCGGCACTCTGGAATAAAACCATGCAAAAGCAATCTGGCTGCACACCGTGTAGGACTCGTTTGGGGTGCAGGGAGTGTGGAAAACACACAACTGGATCGTTCCAGGCCACCTACCTGGCTGCACGAACGCTCCGTGGCGTGTGCTGTGGGGGAGCCTGATCGGCCAAGCCGGCCCCTTGTTTGTCCAGCAGGAATGGGCGCTTCCCTGCCCAGGGCCCCCGACGGTGGGAGACGCAGCAGGTGGGTTCTGTGGGAGGCTGGCAGCCGCCCCGTGACTAAGACCAGCCCCTGAGCCAGTGTGTTCTTCTCCAAGACCGTGTGCCTAGCAGGACTCGCTCTTGCTCCCGCAGCGGCCTGGAAGCCGCTTTTGGCTTTTTTCAAAGCTATACCAGAGAGAAGAGGCTTCCCGCTCCAGCCGCTGGCCTGGGCGACACAAGAGCCTAGCCCAGGATCTCCCCTTCCGAACCCCGCAGCCCCACCCTGCAGGTCTGGCATGCCCTACTGGGCATTCTCCAACTGCCTGGGCCCCAGGCGGCTGCTCTCGACTCAGGCACATGTGCATGCGAAGGCTCAGGTGCAGCCAGCCGTGATCCACATCCCAAGGCCGCGCGCGGTGAAGCACTGGAGTGCAGAGCCCCCTTTTCCTCTCTCCTCGCCAAGCAAGCCATGTTGGGGGCGGGGTTCCTGGAACCTCCAGTTAGCGGCTTCCTGCTTGGAGAGAGCTGCTCAGCGAAGCTCCAAGTCAGCAGCCATCAGGGGCGGTGGGGACCCCTGCCGAGCCCTTGGCCACAGCAGCCAAGCGCCCACTGCTGTCCTGGGTCGCAGGTTCTGCTTGCACATCAGATGGGAAGGTCCTCCTCTACCAACACATCTCAGCGTTTGCTTTTAAACAGTGCAAAAAGCACGGGGGAATCCTAAGCCCAGAGGCCGAGCCGAAAACCTCCTAACAGATTCATTCTGCAGCTCAGGAATGCAAAACTGGCAAGAAGCCGAAAGCAAAAGCGAGGATGGGGCGGGGGGGCAAGTTACTGCCAGGAAGCAAACCTTTGCAGAAGCAGTGAAAAGCCCGACCCACAACTGGCTCAAGGCCCTGGCCCTCCAGCCCTCCTCATTTCCAGGCCTTCGCTGGACCCACCTACCTCCTTCCAAAAGTTACTCACTGCAACGCTGAGGGCCAGAATCTTGCCACGCAGGGGCTCTAAGGTGCTGGCGGCACTCGTGACTGGCTCCTCACACTGCCCCCTTGAGAGGACCACCAGGCACGGATACCCGCACGCACCACTGACTGCACACGCCACTTTCCTGCGGCGGGGAAGGAGGCGGTTCTACCCCAGCATCACCCAAGAGAGGCTACAAGTGAGGAAGACTCTTTCACCGGCATCCCCTTTAATAAAACACAGAAGAGTGTTGTGAGTGTCACAACAAAGGAGGGGGGAAAGAAAAAACCTCTCACGACGGGCCAAGTGAGCGAGGTGGCAGCAAGCGGATCACCATGTACAACCACAGACGGACGCTGCCCGGCAGGTGGGCGGGGGACGTGAGACGGGGACCGAGCGCGCGAGAGCAGAGCGGAGGAGAGGAGAGGAGAGGAGAGAGGCTCTTCTCTATTTATACAGGATGTCGTAGTGTCCCGGTCTGTACAGTAGATAAACTTTGGGCTCCGAGCCCTCGGGGAAGATGTGGGGGTTGGTGGTGCCGCCCTCGCCCCGGTCCATGTACTCCACCTGGATGGAGACGTTCAGGGCTTGGGCCAGCGCGATGATGTGGATGTGGTCGCTCTCTTTGCACATGGGCTCCACCTCCTGGAAGAGAGACAGGGAGGCACAGGGCAACGTTACCCTCCTCAAGCGCTGCCGAGAGGCAAGAGAGCAAGGTTGAGCAGTGCTGCCCCCCCCCCCCCCCCGGAGAAGGCCTGTCCAAACTAGGCCCTGCTCGGGATTTCTAATTCTCTACTGGCCACCAATCATGAGGGCTAGAAACAGAACTTCAGGTTGCTGAGTGTGACAGCCAGAGAGCGGGCTGACTGGGCAGTAACTGGGCAGTGCAATCACACCACCTGGTGAGGCAAAGAGGAAAGGAACGTGCCTGAAACTAATGCCTGGCGGGCAGCCCTTTGCTCCGCAGCACCCGAATCTGCCAGCTCAGCGCTTTACTGACAACCTCCTTAAGAATTTTTTTTAGCCCCAGGAGGCTGGAGTCCGAGGCACCCTGTGGGGCTCTCTAGTTGCACAGAACTGATACGTATGAGGACTTCTAGGTTCAGCTGTGGTGGGGCTATTCGCCCAAATCAGAAAGGCCATGGTAAAAGAGCTACGGAAAAGGCCAGGAAGCTGCCTAGGAGCCCCGGCCTTCTGGGCCTGCCTTCCATCCTCGCGTCAGCTTAGCTCCCTCACCCCACCCCGCCTCACCCCACACACGCCTGACCTGCTGGCAGAACTCCTTTATGCTGAGTCCCCCTTCGATGAAGTGCTCGAAGAACTTGTTCTCGCGCTGCAGGTACCCGGAGGTGAGCAATCGCAGGTACACGACCAGGTAATCCGAGGTGCTCTGGTCGTTGAAGGAGGCCAGCAGCTCCGGAACTGTGATCTGCTTCTCCACTTGCTCTATCAGGTCCATGAACTGTTAGGACAAAGGAAAAGAGATGCCAGCAAGGGGTCGCCTCCTGACCCACCCAAGGCCTTCCTGCCCGCCCTGCCCTTCGCTTGCCAACACCCCCGGTGGGCTGTGGTGCACCACCCTGCACGGTCATCTCCCCAGAATGCCCTGCGGTCGCATCACTGCAAGAAATGCGAAGTGGCAGCTGCCTGGGAGGCACCACTGACCGCTACAAACGCAACTGGACAGGCATTCGGGGGCACCGGTACATTTAAGAACCAAGAACCTCACTGGAAAGGACACCCCTAAAAAGAGCAAGGGACCAGAAGTTATTTTAACTACGTATGTGCCACTTAATATTCTAAGATTTCTAAGAGGGTTACCAGAAAAATGCAAAGAATGCAGTGTAAAAAGCAATGCAAAACCGTAAACACGTTACAGGCGCAATCCTAGAAAAAAGGCCCGTAGGTGCCAGCATTTCCAGACCAAAGGCTGCAACCGGAAAAAACACCATTCTATTACAAGCCAGGGAAATCCTTAGTAAACAGGAGCATTTTCAAGGGACATTCACGTGTCTGCTTCTCAGACCGGGAGAGCCGCCCAGCAGGCGGGATGCCACTGGTCAGAAGGCGTGTTCACATGACGTTCGCTGCAAGGGGAAGCTTTGGAGAAAAATGGCCAACGCCTAAAGGGTGTGTGGTGCGAGGAGAGAGAGAGTGGGGAAGTTCTTCCCAACTTACGAGTGCAACTCAGTAACTGGGCACCAGGCACAGTAGAGTCTTTCACACTGACGCACAATTGATTTACAAAATCCACTGCCACAAGCTGAGAGCCGCTGGCTTAGCAGGCTATCAAGGGAAATCAGGCAAGCGCATGGAGGATGTGAGGTCTATTGTGGCCAAAAGCCATGGCTAGATAGAACCTCCGCGTCCAGAGACTGTCTACCTTTAGACAGCAGCTGCTGGGAAGCAGCAGCTCGGGGCTTTCCCAGGCGCAATCTGCGGGGGTGAATTTCGGGGGGGAAGCCCATCCTCTTGCGACAGGGGCCATAAATCTCCCCACCTCGCTTTACAGGCCTGTCTCATCACAGGCACCGAGTTCTGGTTTGCCCCCGATTAGCTGTTCTTAGCTCCTACGGTTTTTAAAAAGTATTTGTTATGGCTTTGTATGTCCCATTTACGTGGGGGTTTAGACTTGTGCAGACGGGATGCTTCCATGGCAAAGCTTTGCAGCAGGCCCTTTGTCTGTGTGTATTTCTTGCCATCTGCAGTAAGCCTTAAAAGACGGGTCTGATGCCTGCCGCTGCTAGTATTCAGTTCAGCACTCTGCACTGGCTGTAGCTGAAGGGGGAGCGGAGGGGAGAATGCCAGAACCTGAAAATAGCCCCAGGTCTCTGAACACTTAAGAGATCAGAAAAATTCCCTCAGCGCTGAGCTGGCGTCTTTGATAACCTGCACTTGACAGGGGTGACACGATTCAAAGGACGCGCACGTACCGGACAACAAGAGGGATGAAAGAACGGGCAGCAGAGGGAAGAGACGTGAAAATGCCAGCACCCGGGACCACATTTCTTTTGGCAGTAAAGGGGAAGGTTCTGAGCGCCTCAATATCACCTCAGTGCATCTTCTTCAGTTCTACAACACTACCGGTTGGCGTTTAAAAAGGTTTCTATAGTGCCTGCCATAAACAGATGCAAGGCCTACGATGAGAGCAGAGGAAGCGAATTTCCCAAGGTCATCTCTATTCCCTGACTGGAACCTCCAACTATACCCCGTACTCCTCCTACCCTTTCCTTCAGGCAGCCTTCCTCAACTGCAGCCCCCATCGCTTCAGGGAGTCCAACACGACTGGACGGCACTGGGCTAGGGAACGCCGCCTCAAGGCATCCCTGTATCTGAGCAGGCCTTACCATGTTGTGGAAGTCCTCAATGGTGAATTCCGTGAATCCCTGTGAAACTAGTACTTCCTTGCTTTTGGCAGCTACTTCTTTGAAGCTGTGTGAAACGAAGCACAAATACCACCGGCGTCACGTCCCTGCAAGCGCCGAGGGCTCAGGCTGCAGGAGCTGGCAGGAAACTGCCACCTGCATTACATCAACATTTTGGAAAGCCCACCGCAAAACTAGGCTTGGAGCAAAGCTGATCAGAATCTGTCCCTCTCACCTTTGTGGACTTGCACTCAGGCCTGGCCCAGGTTTGCAAAGCAAGGCGAGCCAAGCCAAGAGGAAGCCTGCAAGGAAAAGGTGCACAATGGCAACCTTTTCCACACTGTGTGCAGGGAGTCTTAGGGCTGAAGAGCTTAAGGCTAAGGGGGCAGGATAAAAATCGAACGGACGGATGGACGGACAGCTGCACGGAAGAGGGACGCTGTCTGCATAGAGCGTGGGGCTCAGTTCCTGGCGAGCGCCCCACGGACGCTGGGTGTGCGCACCAGGAACCTGGACAGGGCTGTGAAAACGTGGAACAGAGCCTGGGAGCCAACCAACCCACGCTTCCCAGCCGCAACAGGGATGCTTCCACATCCCTCACCCGACCCTCTTCCCTCGGCCCCCCGTCCTACCGCTGCAGCTCCTTGCTGTCCTCCAGCAGCGCCTCAAGGTGGGAAAAGCCGAACGCCCGATAGAAACAGTTGCCATCTGGCCTCGTCTTCCGGATGAACGAATACTTCTTCAGCAGATCCTATGCAGGGAAGGCAAAGAGAAGCAGATGGTCACCTGGCTGGCTCGGGAGCCAGCAAAAGCCGACGCGAGGAGCTGCCTGCCCCGCGTTCATGCCACCCCCATCGCCCAGCCACAGACTCCGCTTTGGAAGCAGGCTGGAGAGCAGCGCGCTGATGCCCTGAAAAACCGCGGAATCACCCTGCTTCGAGCCAGGCCTTGGGTTCTTGCCCACCCCTCAGAGGCTCTGGTGGGGCCGTTCTTTCAAGGCAGCTGTCCCACATGGGCAGTGCAGGGGCGGGCCTGGGTACGGCCTTTGCGGGGCATCCTCCCAGGCACCTCCTTGTCTCGCCCTCAGCTCCACTTAGTACAGCAGGGCACGAAGGCAGCGGCCCTCCCAGCAGCTGGAACTCTGGAACTTGGAGCGCCACTGCGCCCACACGACTAATGCCAGATAAGCCCCCTTCCCCTGAATCCCATCCACGCCAGCCTTCCCCACCCAGACAGCCTCTGGATGTGTCGGGATGCCAACTCCCATCGTACCCAGCAACGGGCCTGCTGGTTGCCGCAGGCTTGGCCCCAGAAATCCATCAACAAAGCTTCGGGGGCTCACTCCTCCGCTCCTTCCCCACAGCAACCTGCTGGTCCTCCTGCCTCTCGCTCCGGCCCAGGCAACGAGGCTGAGAGGAGCAGTGGCGGCAGATGCCGCTGCCTGGCAGGAAGGAAGGAAGGAAGCCATCGCGATGATGAGACGCAGGGCAAAGTCAGCAGGGGGCCGTGCCGGCGGGGAGAGCGAGTCACGGCCAGAGGAGGCCCGCCGAGAGGGGCTCACCTGAGGCCCTCCCCACCCAGAGGGGGCACGGAAGCCCCGTGCCCAGGCAGCCGCTCTTTGCAGTGCAGGCTGGACAGTGCAGGCAGCCGCTCGTGGCGCTCACCTTGATCTTCTGCTGGTAGACGTGATCGTCGTCGGCATACTCTTTGTACAGAACTGTCAGTTCCATCCTTTCGGAGACGAGAGGATTCTGAACGGCAATCTGCGAAAAACAAGCTGCGCTCTGGGATCTGGGGCAGGGGGAGATGCCCGCGCCACGGCCTGGTCCAGGGTGCCTGCCACAGAACGGCCATCCTTCCTGCGCCAGCAGCTCTGTTTCTACACGACTATGACTTTTACACAGGGGCGAGCGGGGAGACAGGTAACAGAACACTAGCAATTGTCAGGAATAACTGATTCCTTCAAGTTGACACAAACACACTTGTCAGCTGGGGAATGCACGCCCATCAGCTGAGGACCTGAACTCAGCAGGGAGAATGATTCTTTTGAATCATCGGTTTTTCTGTATGTTTTTTAAAAAACAGCTTATTTATCAAGCACACCTTAAAAGACAAAATATTTTAGATGCTACTTGAAGGTAATATAATCACAGGAAAAGCACAAGTGGGGCAAAACCTTTTCTAGGACCAGCCAAAGTCCTGAGCAAGCTTCTGAGAGCTCCAAACTCAGCGTCTGGCTGGGTGTTGCAGGGGGAGCAAAGCTGGGCAAGGCTTCACAGCCCTGGAGCCTGCAGTCAGTTAACAGTTTTCAGACGCAGCATAGGAGGAGTAACACAGACACAACTGAGTTAGTCTCCCTTGGCACAAGATACATTCTGGGACACTCGAAGAGGCTCCAAAGCAAGAACTGCTATTCTACCTTGAGAATACAGAATCTAGGACAGCTTCTCCCAGTGTGACACACTCCAGGTGTTTTTATGATTATGTTTCCATCCCAGCTTTCTTCCTTCTCAAGGGAGGTCACACCATTCTCCTCCCCACCTCAGTCTTATCCCCACAACAACCACCCTGTGAAGCAGGTGGGGCTGAGCACTGGTGACTGGCCCAAAGTCACCCAGCATGCCCCATGCCTGAGTGGGGCCTTGAACCCAGATCTCCTGCATCCCAGCCTAGCACTCTTAACCTTGACACCACACAGTTTTTGGACTCCCGACTCCCATCACCTGGCCATGCAAGCCGGAGGTAGTGGGAGTCGTAGCCCAACAAAACTGCAGGATGCAACACTGAAGAAATGTCAGGTATCGGTTATTTGATTTTGCTTCTAGCCCTAATCAGAACTCATGGGGGTTCCTTGAGAAGTCAAAACAAACCAAACCACCATGACAGTTTTTGCATTAGCAAGACCGGAGATTAAATTTAAGTTTTACAGACATAATCTCTGAGCCCTCTACTGACTTGGGGCCTGCCTTCTGATGACAAATAATGAACCGGGTGCAGAGCCAAACCTTTCAGGACAAGTAAGAGGATGCATTATCAATTGCATGTGTTGGACAAGCTATAATCATCTGGCTGGCCAGACCCAAACCACAAGGACATTCATTTTCACATCAAAGAGGAACACTGTTCCAACCAGTATCTACTGGCCCTTGCTGCTGGCCAGTCCTGGGAACAATTTTGGAGAAAACAATCAATTGGAAACCCTTAATTTCACATGTGCTCTCCTAAAATTACGTATGAAATTATACATGTTGTGGAGAATGTGGAGATGTTTTTCTCCCTCTCCCGTAAGACTGGAACCAAAGGGGTCATGCTATGAAGCTGAATGCTGGGATATTCAGGACAGATCAAAGAGCTTCTTCCCAGGAGGCCAGATCCAGCTGCGGGATGTACCAGGTTCCCTGGCAGTTTTAAAGAGATCAGACAAACTCATGGCTAACCGTAGCTCGTATTCGCAACGACTGCCATCTAATTTCAGTGGCTGCACACTAGGAACATGAAGGAGCGGCAGGTGCTGCTTTCGTGCTCTCCGTTAGCTCCCCAGAGCATTGGGGGGCCACTGTGGGGACAGACTGCTGGACTGATCAAACATGGCTCGATACTCGCTTTCCTGATACCCCTGTGGTGAGGAAGGAAGAGCCACAGATTCCAGGTGATGTTCCTGGGTTCAGTTTTGTTGAAAACAGGCCCAGTTTGGATGTTGTAGTAACCAACCCTGTGTATGCCTGGGCAGAAAAAGGGAAGCTGGGGCAGGATGCTGGAACTGTGATATAAACCATGGCTTACTGCAGCAGACTAAATCAATTCCTTGCCCAGGTCTGAGGAAGGCCACCCCAGCTGTGATGCAACTGTGGAACGTCCACCCAGGGAAGAAGCAGCCCCGGGTCAGCGCTGCCACAGGGATCATCATGTTGTCAAGACAGGCGAACAACTTAGGGTCCTATGTGTGTTTTGATCTACACCCCTTAATTCCTGACCACTGGCCACCCTAACTGGAGCTTATGGGAACTGCAGTCCAAACCAACCAGAATGCACCGGGTTGTCTACCAGATCCTAGGAGGAAACACTAGAAGGGGAAAAACTGGATTCGGGGGCAGTTAGAGTCCACTTTGCTGGAGAATTAAAACAAACAATTACAGTCATGCAGCAGCAACTAGGCCAAGCAGGCCAGCCTTGGTGTCTCCAAGCACTCACCTCCTGCTGAATTCGATCTTGCTGGGCCATTATGGCTTCATCGTAGGCCAAACAATTCACTCCTGGAAAAGAACAGAACAATGCCATTGAGCGGAAGGTCCCTTCACACCAGCTTGATCTTGTCAGTACTTTACATGTTCTCTCAGCTGCCTGTAATAGATAAACTTGTTGTTCTAGGATATATCACAAAACAAAATTGAACTTAACTCCCTAGTTCATAAGGCTTGGAAATAAAATGGCAACAAAGCCAGAGATCAAAAACAATGCAGCAAACTACAAATGGAAAAAGAGGAGGAGGAGGAGGAAAACAAAGATGCCAATTCATTACCATTTTTAGCTCTAATGGATTTTGAAATCTGTAGCGCATTCATACTTCTATTCTTAAATATAGACCTCATTCCATCATACGGAGCACTTCAGCTATGAATGTATCATTTGATATACGCTTCACACCTCAGCAGGCCACGTTTTCAGAAGAGCTTACCCGTCAACTCCCAGGCCTGGCCTCACCGAAAAAGGAAAAGAAAAACCAGAAAGCTGCAAGGAGTGTATTGAAAGGCACGCTGTAAGCTGCACCTCAGCTGCAGCCCTTCCGCTTGCAACCACGCTTGCGAATGGGGCCCCCAGCACTGAACAAGTGGTTCACCCCCGCCTTATTAGCATGCCAAGCTGCACTGAGAACAATGCTTTCCCAGCAGTGGATGCCGTCAGGCCCCAGAGGGGTCTCCATTTGCGTACGCAGACTCCACTACTGCAGAACCAGAGTCTGTCTGTCTGTCTCTCTCAACACGCACCACACGTGCATCCCGAAATGCAGCCCATGTGGAAGGGGGCCTGCTTTGCAACACAGTCAAATGCTTCCTCCAGCATCATCCACTCACAGCAGCTTCAGCAGCACAGAAAATCAGTCTGGGGCCATTCCATATCATCACATCATCATCGGAGCCCAGGATGCAGGGATGCTACTGCAGTTCGGCAGGGACAGAGCACTACCGCTTCCCCTCCTGCAGTCAGGACGGCAGGCTGCACATGCCCCCCCCCAACACCCCTCCCTCCCTCCCTGGCCACAGAAGTGTGGAGAAATGGGGCATGCTCCACCTGGGACTTCCCCCTCCAAGACTGGGTCAGCCAACACTCCACTCGGATACTTGGACGAGGTTCATTCGAGAACCTCGGAGGACAGAAGCCACATGCAAGATGCACCGGAGAAAGGCCAGAGCAGCGTGTTTTTTCGTGTGCAAACTAGGTCACACGGCTGCCATCGCAACTCCAGCCGGCAATCCAATGCAGCACCAAAGGAGGGTAACTGTGTACTTCTAGGACAGGCTTTCCCCAGATGTGTGGGACTACAAATCCCACCCTAACCCAACACATCTGGAAAGCCGTTCTCGAACCTGGAAAAAGGACCATGGTACTTCGTGACAGGCAGCAGCTTCTTAGATCCAGCAGGAAGAAGGTAGGGAGCCTTTGAAGGGCCTTGCTTTCTTCCACAGGCCCAGAGTTTCAGCAGGCAACATTCTGGTTTTGATTTATGACAAGGGAGGTACAAGCAGAGAATAAAGGAGCAAGGCCACTCACAACCCAACACATCTATGCTAGGAGGAGGCTTCCCTCCCCCAATCTTACGGCTGCAAAGCATTTTATGGGGCCTCTGCTGAGAAACCTTCAGCAGCATCCCTGACTAGGAGAGATGTTGTATTAGCAGGAGAAGCATTTCCTAGCCCAGAGGTAAAAATGATGGAGCAAGCTGAGCCCACTTAATTTCTGGGGGGGGGGGCATTCAAAGGCACAGGAGTGGGGCCACTAAAAAGTTGGAAAGCAGGCCCAGATTCAGCTGCCAGTTGAGGTACTTTGTACAATCCAGTCAAACCTGTTTTTGCAAAAGGGAACAAGTAGGTAAGCCAAAGGGGAGCTGGGGGAAACCATCAGCACAAGAAACCGGTGGACAGAGAGACCGGGAGACAGCACATTGCACTGCAAGGCATCAAGTGGACTGGATACCCAGTCAGCTGGCAGTGCCCAGAAGCAGGCAAAATGTCCTTCTTGTCGACGTGCCTCCAAGCCCTCCTTGCAAGCGTTCAGGTGAGCAGTAAAGACCTTCCTTTCTAAAGCTGCCTTCAACAGAATCTGTGCGGCACAAGTGGCTGAAGAAACTACTTAAAATAAGAGAGATGCAAAATCCATCAAGGGGGAATTCCATTTGATGATCTCAAACACAGCTGACTGTGTATTTCATTCACTGCTCACGTGTTTATTTTTTAAAGATACTGGAATGGCTGCACACAGCAGAGGCAGCCTGGATCCCAAGAGGATGGTGACTTGGTTCAGCGTAAGTTAACCATTCTTCATTAGGCCACGTTCCAGTATCCCGCCAATATGGCAGAAACAAATGAAGTCTAGCATACTGCGCAAGAACCCAACACTGTAAATGGGACATCGACACTCAATGGCTGTGTGTATTAGAGGCAGCCAGGGGCAGAAAGATGCTGCATACAGCATGAAAATAAGCATGCCCAAAAGTCTCTTCACAGAGCCACAGTCTCCAGCAGGAACATGGCATTTCTGGCCTAGCATCACCAGGGAAGGCCCTAGAATAGTAAAGGGGGCACAGGAATGGGGGAGCACAGACAGAGTAGGCAGATGCGCAAAAGGAGCCCTCCACTCCCACCCCCAGAGTAGTCGGTGCTGCAAAAAATCAGATAAAGCTGTACATGCCATGGAAGTAAGGTGCTGGAACCTTCCCCTTAAATTTTTCTGCTTGCATCAGGGTGCTGTGAAGTGGCCAGAAGAAAAGCTAGAGGGCCAGGAGAGATGCTGCAGACCCATTAGGCAAAAAGTACATGCTGAAGGTCCGCAGATCCGTTTTATTAAAAAAGCTGTTGAGTAGTTCGTCGTTCACAGACCATTACAGTAACCTTGTGTTTTTTTAAACAAAACTGACTAAAAGTGCATAAGGCCAGCAAGTTCAACACTATTTGTTTAGGGCTCAGTCAAGACCAGGATTACCTCTGCCACTAACCGTGCTAAATTGGCAGAGCGAGTATAAGATCAGTGAATGCAGGATTACCACCACAATGAATGGTCTTCATGTATGCATTCTGCAAAGAAAACTCACAAGCTATTCCCCCCCTCCTCTCACGGCTAGTTGACCCCACTGTATGCAGTTTGCATCCATTCACTTTGCCCATTTCGCCGAGCGTAATACTCCATGCATTTGGCATATGGACTGTAGTCCACACAAAGCATTCAACACAATACATCTGCAGGCCTCTCATTGTCCTTTGCTATTTTCGTTGGGAAAACCCACATGGCCACATCAAATAATCACCTATGAAAACTAAGATTTCCTGGGAGAGCGAGACTCTTGAATAACACGATCTTATGCACGTTTACTCCAAAGTCAACCCCACTGTGTTCAGTGTTAAGTATTTGAGCCCTGA
The DNA here is from genome assembly GCF_004798865.1 of Varanus komodoensis. NCBI lineage: Eukaryota > Metazoa > Chordata > Lepidosauria > Squamata > Varanidae > Varanus > Varanus komodoensis. The sequence continues at coordinate 2,379,974 of NW_025336157.1, read as the reverse complement.
TATGCACATGGATGAAGTTGCGGTTGGTAAACCTCCCCAACACAAGTCTAGCTAAATTTACTAAACAAACAAACCCTCCCACAATGCTCAGTCATCCACATCCTAAGCTCCTGCTTTTTTCAAATTATGCTGCTTTTGGATCACCTTACGAGCACAACTGGACACTTGCATAGTACAGACTCAACAGTACACTATTTTTTATGAGGCTCACTATTCAGAAAGTTTGCCCTGAATAGCCACCTTTATTCGTCCTTTTAATGCACACACAGATTGCACCATTAATAACGACCAAAGAGAGATGGATTTGGGGTTTTGTCCTCTCCCAAGGAAGGAGGCAACCTGTCTGCATTCCAGGGCTGAAAAATTTAATTATTTCCCTTTCCTTGGGGGTGAGAAGGAAAACCAGCGCGGCGTCTCGGCTGGAGAGATCCAGGTTCGGCTCTCCGCTCAGCCACGAAGCCCACTGGGGGTGGCTCCTCGCAGAGCCTCGTCTACCTCGGGATAGTTGTGGCAGTAAAAACGGAGAGAAACCGGGGAGGACTGTATAAGATGCTGTCGTCTCCTGGGGGTGGGGAGGCGAGGTATCAACGTCGTGGACAGGAACACGGAGGAAAAAAACAAGGGGCTCTGCCAGGAAAACCCGAACATCGGCCGGGCCGGGCCTCGGGTTCCTTCCTCCTCCTCCTCCGGGAAGGCGCAGGCGGGGAAGGCAGGGGCGCCGTCGCCGCAGCGATCGCGGGCGGAGAGCCCTGCTGGCCCGGAGGGCGCGGGCGCCGCTGCCAAGGAGGCCACGCGCCGGCGAGCAGGCGGGCGCCCGCCCGCCCGCCCGCCCGGGCAGCCAGGACGGGGAGCGCCGGGGAAGGGGCCCGTTCCCACGGAGACGAACGGGCCGCAAGGCGGGGACGGCGGCCCGCCCCCCGCCGCGCCGGGACACCGCCGGCCCCCGCCCCTCCGTTACCGTCCGTGTCCCCGCCGAGGGGCTCCGGCTGCGGCTGCTGAGGCTCCTCCGCCGCCATCTTCGCGCTTGCGACGCTGCGAGGAAGCGCTTCCGGGTGCATCGGGGGCACCGGAAGCCCTCCTCCTCGCCCTAGCAACGGCGCCCCCTCCCAACCCCCGCCCACACGCGGCGCGCGACTCCCTCCAGCGCGGCCTGTGACGGCATCGCCCCGCCGGCGGCACGTGCCGGGCCCTGCGGGGGCCGTCAAACTCGGGCTCTGAGGGGGGCCAGGTGCCCCCGCCCTCAAGATCCGCCACAGGGCCTGCTTCTGCATGCGGAAAAATGCCGCCCCTGTCCAGGGTGGGGTGCTGGGGAACCCCAAAGCCCGCACATTATTCATCTTCGCAGAGGAGGAGAAGCAAAGCCGGGATTGCACGGGGCAGCAGTTCTGAAGGCACCGGCCGTAGGCGCAGAGAGAGATCCCTGGGAAACGGTAAGCGCGCAGTGCCAGCAGCATTTTCCTCCACGGGGATCACTGCGAGGAGGGATGGCCTCGTAGGATCAAGGGCCCCTTTCTTTTGTCACCGCAACTTGCTGTTGCCTGAAAAAGAAACCAGTGTGGTCACGTCATGCTTCACAGGGCAGCAGGGGATGGAGTCCACATCAATTCGTGGAGAGTTGTGGTGGCAAGCAACACGGAGAGGGTGGCACAACTCGCTGCCTCATTAAATCTTGTCCAGTTCAGAAAATGTCACAGCACTGACATTCTCGGTTCGATCAACAGCCACCGAGGAATGGCTTAAAAGCAGCAAGGGGCACACTCCTTTTGGCTCATTTTCTAAAGAAAGCAAACCCTACGGTTAAGCTCACGTACCAATTAGATAACCGCAGCACTTGCGAAGGAGGGGGGGCTAGAACATGGCTATTCTCCTATCTCTGGTTCTGGGGGACATGTTCAAACCCTTCACTTGGGTGCCTCTCACGCCCAACGGGTTTGCTTGTTGATATCTAGGTATGGGGCACGAACGGAGTATAAATCCAGTTTGTCAAATATAATGCAAGGGACCTTGCTGGCAAGGTGAAGGGCAGGATACGAAGCCAATGCTACAGTTAGATGAATTTGTATCCGTCCTTACCCTCGAGGCTTTTCACGTGGCAGCCCATTTAGGGTACCTGCTTTCTTTGTGGCAGTTCTTAGTTTGCATTGTGACTTGGATTTTTGTTACTTTTGTGATACATTTTATTCCCATAGTTAAATCTCTTTGACAACTCTGAGTTGCAGCATATAAGGATACAATGCAAAAACTGTTAATTCTTTAACAGCAAAGAAAGGGAGAGGGTGAAAGTTAAATGCAAAAAGAGGTTTTACATCCTTTATTATGAAGTGTTAAGGCTCAAGACAACTGGAAGAAAGAGTATTTTACTACAGAAAGCAGGGCCTGGGTCAACTTCACACTCAACAAGATGAAAGTTTCAGCCCTGACCCTATTTCTCAGACAGGGGTTGCTTCCCCCTTTTTACCCCTCAGAAAGAGCAGGATGTGCCATCCCGAGCAGACATCTACGAACTGCCAAAAACAAAAGGAAATGCAGTGCATAGGTGACCAAATATCCCAGCAGTGGTCTTTGGACAAACCCACCTGAGGAGAAAGCAGGCTTCATGCATGGTCAGACTGGCAGTTCTGTGCTGCAGCAACGCAGGCAAAGAAAGATGGTCCGAGTTTAGTTGTTGCTCTTGCTAGTCACGAACTCGCAGCCGACCCATCGCAGCCCCATGGACAATGCTCCTCCAGGCCTTCCTGTCCTCCACCGTCTCCCGCAGTCCACTCAAGCTCACGCCGACGGCTTCATCCAGCCACCTCATCCTCCGCTGTCCCCTTCTGCCATCTATTGCCGTCAGGCTCTTCTCCAGGGAGTCCTTCCATCTCATTAGGTGGCCAAAGTTTTTGAGTTTCATCTTCAGTATCTGGCCTTCCAAAGAACAGTCAGCATTGATCTCCTCTAAGAATGACTGGTTTGAGCGCCTTGCAGTCCAAGCAATACATCATAGAAACCCCCCACAATACTTACTACTAGAGATACAATGCAACACAATAAAAAAATACAAACCATTAGAGATACAATGCAACACAATAAAAAAATACAAACCATTAGAGATACAATGCAACACAATAGAACCTGGTACAGATACAATACAATGCATTGGAGATACAATACATTTGACATGCAAAACATTTCAGATACAATCCCTCTGAGATACAAAACATGAGATATCAGTTTCTGCAAAAGTTTTTTCTTTCTTTCGATAGTTCTGTAGCTTTTTTCTTCAGCACTTCTTCCTCATTGGAATTGTTCATTGTAGTGCTGGGAGATTCTTCTCTCATTATTTCCCATCTGTCCTGTGTCCTTTTCCCCCTAAAATTGAGTCACCAATGTACCTATTGCTCTGTGTATTCAAGTTCCCTTTTTTGCAATCCGGAGTACATTTCTGGCCGCAGTTGAACCTTGTCTCCTTCACAATTGAAAGTTCGAGCATCACACAGTTCCTTTCCCCTAGAGATACTACAGTCCAATACAACTCACCCTAACACAATGCAAAGAATTAGATACACAATACAAAACAAAATATAGAACAAATTAGATACAGTACAATCCATTGGAAATACAATGCAATACAAACCATTAAAGATACCATTCAATGTAACACTATACAATACAAACCATTAGTGGTACAATACAAAAAAAACAACTTTTTAGATACAATACAATGCAACACAACACAAACCATTAGCAATACAATACAATGCAAGACAATACAACACAATACAACCCATTAAACACAATATAATACATCACAACACAATATAATACAATACAATACATTAGCATTACAATACATTACAGATACAATACAATGCATTAGAGATAAAATACAAATCATTTGAAATACAAAACATTTCAGATACAGTTCCTCTGAGATACAAAGCATCAGATGTCCATTTCTGGAAATGTTTTCTTCTTCTTCTTCTTCTTCTTCAAATAGTCCTGTAACTTCTTCACCACAATTGAAAGTTGAAAGCATCACACAGTCCTTGTCCTCCAGAGTTAGTGTAAAATACAACACATTGCAGATACAATACATTGGATAAATACAATACAGTACAATGCAAACCGTTAGATACAACACAGCGCAACACAATCCATTAGAGACAATGCAATAGAATCCATTAGAGATACAAAGCATTTCAGATAAAATCCCTGAGATACAATACAGTACAGTCCATCTCAGATGCAATCCAAGATAAAAAATGTCTGATGTCCATTTTTTTTCAGATAGTCCTGTAATTTTTGGCTGCAGTTGAACCTTGTCTCCTTCACAATTGATAGTTCAAGCATCACACAGTCCTTTCCCCCAGAGATACTACAGTCCATTTGCGATGCAATACAATCCAAACCGTTAGACAAAACACAACGCAAACCAACGGCGACTCAACGCAAACCAACAGCGACTCAACGCAAACGCGTTACAATGCATCGCATACACAACACAACACAAGCCAAACGCGTTACAATGCATCGCATACACAACACAACACAAGCCAAACGCGTTACAATGCATCGCATACACAACACAAGCCAAACGCGTTACAATGCATCGCATACACAACACAGTACAAGCCAAACGCGTTACAATGCATCGCATACACAACACAGTACAAGCCAAACGCGTTACAATGCATCAGAATCCATTACAGATACAATACAAAACATTTGAAATACTCTGAAGTCAAAGAAGCCAGAGTGACTCTGGTCCAGTGAGAACACAGTCACACCAGTCCGCAAGAAAGTTCATTCAGGCACAGTAAAGTCCCTTCAGCTGCCGGTTTCCTCCTACCCAGGAAAGGATGCCTGCAGGGCAGAGCGTCTGTTCACCCAAACTTCCTGTTGCCGTCCTACTCCGACTGAAACAGACGCTGAGAAAAGGTGCAGTCCAAACGGCGGATTTCTGTCCAGCAGGGGAAGGCACAGCAAAGTAGAGCGCAGTGAAGGTAGCAGAGATCAAAGCACACCTGGAATTATAAGATATGTTGGAGAAGCCTGAGCAGGGGTGGCTACGAGAACAGGCACAGGTAAGAAACAAAGCAAGACAAAACAGTAGCTTACCTGGTCCAGAAGCAGCATCCAGCCAAAGTCCTGAGGTCAGGAGCATCCGTCGCGCCACAAGAGCTGGCAGACAAGGCAGAAGGCCCTGGAGCACCAACAACAGCACAGTAATGAAAGCCGGCTAGCCCTGCGCTGATGGTTTTTATCACCGGGGCCTGATGAGCCCCACCCAGGGCTCACCTGCAGGTCAGTTAGAGCAATCTGGCCAGAGCCTACTCGAGAGGAGTCCCTTTTTCCCGAGGAGTCCTTCTTTGCTGGCCCTCTCCTGATGGCGCCAAAGCTGACTCAGCCTTCAGACTTTGTAGTTCTCAATCTCTTCTGCCTCTGTTAGATCCCTGCCATTTTTTACTTTATCATGCCCATCCTTGCATGAAATGTTCCCTTCATATCTCCAATTTTCTTGAAGAGATCTCTAGTCTTCCCTGTTCTATTGTTTTCCTCTATTTCTTTGCACTGTTCATTTAAGAAGACCTTCTTATCTCTTCTAGCTATTCTCTGGAATTCTGCATTCAATTTGGCTGTATCCTTCTCTTTCTCCCTTGCCTTTCGCTTCCCTTCTTTCCTCAGCTATTTGTAAAGCTTCTTCAGACAGTCATTTTGCTTTCTTGCATTTCTTTTTCTTTGGGATGATTTTGGTTGCTACCTCTTGTACAATGTTGCAAACCTCTGTCCACAGTTCTTCAGCCACTCTGTCTATCGGATCTAATTCCTTAGATCTATTGGTCACCTCTACTGTATACTCATCAGGAATACGATTTAGGTCATACCTTAGTGGTGTAGTGTTTTTCCCTATTTTCTTCAGTTTAAGCTTAAATTTTGCAACGAGAGGCTCATGATCTGAGCCACAGTCAGCTCCTGGTCTTGTTTTTACTGACTGTATGGAGCTTCTCCATCTTTGGCTGCAGAGTACGTAGTCAATCTGATTTCTGTGTTGACCGTCTGGTGAGGTCCATGTGTAGAATTGTCTCTTGGGTTGTTGGAAAAGAGTGTTTCTATGACCAGCGTGTTCTCTTGACAAAATTCTGCCAGCCTGTGCCCTGCTTCATTTTGTACTCCAAGGCCAAACTTGCCTGTTATTCTGTTATCTTTTGGCTTCCTACTTTAGCATTCCAATCCCCCATGATGATGAGGACATCATTTCTTGGTGTTAATTCTAGAAGGTGTTGTAGGCCTTCACAGAACCAGTCAACTTCAGCCTCTTCAGTATCTTTTGTTGGGGCATAGACTTGGACTATTGTGATGTTGAATGGTTTGCCTTGGATTTGAACTGAGCTCATTCTGTCATTTTGGAGATTGTATCCCAGTACTGCTTTTCTTACTCTTTTATTCACTAATTCACCACACAAATTCACTAATTCACCACAATTCAAAGGCCTCAATCCTTCGGCTCTCAGCCTTCCTTCTGGTCCAGCTTTCACAGCCACACATTGCAACTGGGAAAACCATCGCCTTGACTATACGCACTTTTGTTGGCAGGGTGATGTCTCTGCTGTTTAGTATGCTGTCTAGATTGGCCATAGCTTTCCTCCCAAGGAGCAAGCGCCTTTTAATTTCTTGGCTGCAGTCCCCATCTGCGGTGATCTTGGAGCCCAGGAAAATAAAATCTCTCACTACCTCCGTTTCTTCC
>NW_025336157.1:2364767-2373147 GCF_004798865.1 Varanus komodoensis | reverse complement strand
GGGGGGGGGGCTCGTGCGGGGAAGCGGTATGGCCCATCCGCCGCGTGTGGCAGAAAGTACGGTGGCCCGCGCGGGCCAATTCCGTGCGGCCGCTGTAGGAGTCGGCGCTGTGACGCGGGCGCCCTCGTGTGGCCATTGCCGTGAAGTGCAGCCCGGCCACGGTGCCAGTGGAGAGTCGGCTGCCCTCGTGTGGCCACTCCTGTGCATTGCAGGCGCCGCTCTCGGGAGCCCGTTAACGGACCGGCGCTGCTTTTGGGGGGTCCGCCAGGCGCGGCAGTTGCAGCCTCCTCATCGCGCTCGGCGCTTCAGGCCTCGCCGGGGTGTCTCGGGCGCCCTCCTGTGGCCAAGGCCGTGAACTGCCACCCGCTGTTCCCGTGAGCCCTAATTCCTCCTTGCAGACAGTGGGGAGCCCGCGGCGCTGGCACTTCTGGCCGGGAGTGCAAAGGCCGTTCCTCGGGAGGAGGGGATCCAGGCACCCCTCGACCCAAGGGGCCTTGCCTTGACTCCGCAGCTCTTACCGGGGAGCTGGGCCCAGCTCTGCCCACTGCATGCCAAGAATTTAATTCCATGCTCTGCTTCTACAAGCTACAATCAGAATGCGTCTATTTCTGCAGCAATGCACCAGTGGCTGGGGAACACGGGTAGGAGAGTGCTGCTGCCCCGTTTATTTCCTGCATGCAGCAGGTTGGCTGATGGGCGAACCTGTTGAGTTTTGCATACTAGCACTGAACAGAGTTTACTCCTTCTGCACGAAACTCCATTCCTGTTTATTCCCAGGCTGTTTCCATTTCTTCGCCAAAAAGAGCAAAAGAGACCTGCTCTCCTAGGTCCCCTGCCCCTTCGGTCTCTTGGGAAAGTGTGCGAGGATCCTGCTGAAGCCTCTTGCACGGGGCCCCCTTGCAACCCACCGAGTGCTTGGGGGTCAGCTCCAGCACAGGCTTTTTTCCTGCCCACCTGGACGTGGCGTATGCCCTTAGAGATGTTGTTACATGTCGTGCTATAGAAATACACCATTTGCAACCCCTGTGCACAGGAGGCCTGACTTAATTCCTTGCTGATGGCCTTCCAGGAAGAAGCAAATACTGTATTTTTAAGGAAAGCATTGCATATATAATTTTAAATTGGCTATTTTAGTCTGCCCCTCCTCTCATCTGACACTCTGTTCTAAATAGTCTAGCTGCTGCTAGACTTTGATCTTGATGGGTTTTGTGCGGGACGGGACCTGAGGAAGGCTGGATTGGCCCAGAAGTCTGATGTATCCAAACATAATCCCCCAAACTTGTCCTCAAACACTGTTAAACGAGGCCCATTGTTCGCATGTGAGGAAAAGCGGAGTCGGAAAAGCAATCCAACCGAGCCGTTGCTTTCAGGAAGGATTGACCCAAACTCCTAGATTGGTGTCTCCAAGCCTTACTGAAAATGTTTCTCCTGCAAGCCACAATCAGGGTGGCAATTAACATTCCACACTATGGAAAGTGTTGCATTTTATCTGAGCGCAGATCTACGCTCCGTCCAGCTGATTAAAACTCACCCACAAATTATGTACTTAACTAACACCGAGGCCCTCATTCCCGTGTGATCGCCTTATTTCTGCCTTTGACATGTCAAAAGATGTCTTTAATATTTGTTTTTGATCATACATGTAGATCTGAAGTGTTTAATTGTTTCATTACAGAGCAAACCCTGCTTTGCTAAAATGTCTGGAAAGGTGGTGGGTTAGTTTGCTTCTAATCACTTTTGAATCACTGTGAGAGGCCCTATAGCATTATTCCATTTAAATGCTGCCCCACGAATAATGTAATGTTGATAAAGATTGCCAGAAAAGCTTATTAGCTGAGGGAGATGGAAGATATAACAAGCCATGAAGAGAACCCGTGGTTCGATGTTGGGCTGTGAACTTCGGCTTGTTCACCATGGTTATCTCAGCTGGGTTCAGACAACACAATAACCCATGTTTCAGCAACTCCTCATGGTTCAATGACAACGCATTCCTTCCATAATCCCATGGTGGAAATTCTGGGGCTGACCCTTGGCGGAGAGGCTGCTCAGGGGCTTTCGGGATCGCACACCAAAGACCCTGCCACTGCCCCGTGGACAGGAACACGTGCGTATGCTTGCACACACGTGTGTTGTGAAGGGGGGGTAATTGGTCTGCCAAGGGTTCCATCTGCCTCTTTTTGCTAGTAATCAGTTTCCCTTTCTTAACTAATCTAAATCATCGGCTTTTTACCCTATACGCGCTTTTTGTCCCTTCAGTTCGCCTCAGCAAATTTATCACTGTTAAAAGATAAAAGATCCCAACCATTAGGGCTTGGCAGTGCCCACACCGGGATAAGGACCTCTTTTCGCCGGATCGCTTTGGGCTCGAGTAAAGGTGGGAACTGCAGAAATGCTGCCCCTGGGCAGGACCGTGGCTTTGGAGAGGCACCCAGGTTCCAAATGTTTGGAGTCCTTTTCTTCACGCGTCTCAGCAGACCTGAGCACCGCGGCACATAACCTGAGTTAATCTGGTTTAACTGCAACTTGCAGGCTTGTGCACATGCTTGCTAAATCCGGATGAAATTTCCTGCTTGCTTGCCCCTCTTAAGCAAGAGAAAAGCCTGTCTTTTGACCGCCTTCTTTGCGAGCGTGACGAGAGCGGCTTTGCCCGCTGCTCCTTCTGCCTTTTTCCTTCCCCCAGAAAACCCATTAAGTGGGGAAAGCTGGAGGCGCCACACAGCTCCTTTTGGATGGCAGTACCAGGTGCCCTCCACCTAGGACAGGTGCAGAGCCTCACGGCTGGGGTCTCTGTCCCCCATGGCCGCCCTGCCTTTCCTCCGGCAGCAGCTCCCCTGTGTTTGTGCAATTTTCCCGCATTTGGGAAGCTGGCAGTGCCTGTCCAAAGCTTCTGCTGCCAGCTGCGAGCGGCACTACGCCAGCCATCAACCCGCAGGGCCCAAGGGCTTCTCTGGCATTCACTCTGGTCCTTGGAAAGGGGGGTCCTGTTTTGCTGGTGGAGAAGCGTCCCCGCTTTCTCTGGCTACAGGCAGGCCTACGGTGTAATGCTGCGCACGCCCGCTAGAAGGAAGCTCTGCGGGAGTCAGTGGGACTTACTGTCCACTACGCTATAGGACTGAGACCCTATGTGAACCCTATTTAAGTGGGGCTGAGAAGCCCCTGCCGAGTCTGGCATCTCTGCGCAAACAGAGCCAGGCCCAGGCCTCGGCGGCAACAAAAGCTCGGCGGTGCTTCTGCCCCAGCCACGGACCCACAGTGCAGGCAGGAGGCACTGGGCGCTGGTGCTTGGCTCGGTCTGCCCTCCCTGGGAGGAGGACCCCGTGCGGGCCCTTCTGGCCCACATGCAGCCGGCTGATGTTGGAGGGGAGGAAAAGGGACCGAAGGCAGGGGTCGCGACAGCTTTCCCCCATCCTCTGTCTCCTCTTTTATGCTGCCTGGGGATGGAAACACCCGACATTACGGCCTTGCCGTTAAATCCTGCCCTTCCTCGCCTCCCTTTGCACGAACACCAAGTTGGTGGCAGGGACCCCCCACCCTCCTCTCCATTTTATCCCCACAACAACCCTGTGAGGTAGGACAGGCTGAGAGTCCTCCATTTTTCTAACCATTTTTTCTTTCCACCAAAACCCCATCAAAGACAAACCATGTTTGGTTGTTTGTCAACATGAATATCCTGCTTTATTGGCTCAAAAGACATTGAAACAGCGCATGGCGATTTAAAAGACAAACTCCGGCCACCATAAAAACGACTCGAGGAAAAGCGTTCAAATATGAGCAAGAGATTCTGAAAGCCACGACGGAAGCCACGCATTTTGATGGCCCTTGGAAAGGCCAAAAGGGCAGGTCTCGGGTGAGCGGTCCAGAGTTTGGGCGCAGCCAGAGCAAGCTGCGTGCAAAACCCGTGCCGTGCCTTCGGGTTGCTTATGTTCGCTGCCCTCTGGTACGAGCCCCAGAGAAGAAGCCGGTACCTGCCCGGGGTGATGTCCCAGGTCCTTTTGAAGAGGGGGAGATGCATCTGAAATTGCAAAGCTTGTAGGTACGGTGGTTAAGACCTGGGAGGTTGGGGACTGAGTCCCCACTCGGCCTTGGAGCTCCCTGGGGGACGGGGGCAGTCACAGACCCAGTGGGGCCCCGCCAAATCCCCCTGGACCCGCTGCTCCTTTCCCCCACAGCCGCCGGCCCCTCGCTCTGGCCCAGACCACAGCGGAGGTGAGACAGAGCCATGGGAGACGCCGCTTGGCCCTGCCGAGTGAGCAACGTGGCAGCCGCGACGGAGAAGAGGAGGGTGAACGAGAGATGCTGGTGACAGCGGAGGCATGAAGGTGGGCCGCTGCTGGGGGTGTCACGAGCCTGGAGCCGGCATGGGGGTCCCTGGCAGCAGCCAGCACTGCCAAACCCGATCCTGCCCCCTCTGGCTAGGCCTCGAACACGTCCCTGCGCCTCTTTGCATGCAGGTGGGGGCAGCTTCCAGGCAGCCCCTCCGTCCTTCCTGCCTCGGCCCGTTTCCTCTGTGCCCGCCAGCCCTTTAATTAAAAACCTTCCCTCGGATCCAGTCGTGCAGGCTCTTTTTTACGCTGTGTTGCCAGTCTGGCATATCTGAAACTCGGGAGAGGGAATGGTGGGGTGGGCGGGGGGAGCAGGCATCAAAAGGGGACCGTCAGCCTGTCTTGAGGTAGGGGCTGCGGAGACGGCGTGTCCCTGCTTCTTCCTCCCCCCTTTCTGCTCTTTTGACTAATGCTGGGCCAGCGGAGGCATCCCTTGAGAAACGGTGCAGGGCCGACTGCTCTTGAAAGGACTGTCTCGGCCCAGCCAAGTGTCTGGGAGGGAAAAGCTTTCCTGGGGGCTGGAGGGACCCTGGGCAAGGCGCTCTCTGTGGGCCCTTCCCTCGGTGAAGCTGCCTTCTCACTACCATGGCCCCAACTGCCCGGGCGTCTTCCAGCTCCGTTGCCCCTCGCTTGCCGATGGGCAGAGTGCCGTTCCTTCTCGCCACCCCCACTGTCTTGGCCAGTGCCAAGGCGAGAGAGCAAGCAGGCTGCAAGAGGCTCTTGCCTCCGGACCCCGTAGGGGTGAGGGCCCTGGGCAGGTGCCCAGACAGGCCGACCTGGACACCAGCCCCGCCCACGACCCGCCTCCACAGTGATCCTTTTCCACCCGAGGTGTTTTGTGCTGGGTAGAGCGGAAGGCAGTGGTGGATCGGATGATTCCCAGACAGGCAGCTGTAGCCTGACTTACATGCCAGACAGGTGTTCCCAGTGGCCGTCCTAAATTTCTGTTCAGTTCATCATGGCTCAGAATGAGTAGTCTCCAACCCAGCCCCATTAGTCCCCACGCTCTGCAAGCAAGCAAACGAAGAAACAAACAGAACTCCATGCTTTTAAGGGTAGAATGCAAATGCAGGTTTGTCTTCTACGCCAAAATAAAATTATCCCCATGGGTCCCTAAGTTTCCCAGCCCCGACGAGTCCAGCAACCTTCTCCAGAGTAGCAGCAGCCTTGCTCGCTTCTTCATGCAAATGTTTCTCCGACGTGCTTATTCTGTTCCCAGCACCTAGAGAGTCTACGTTCCTAAGGGGCCGAAGCGTGTCTACCTGTCTTGCTCATTCTCTGTCATCCGCATTTAAAGATCACAATGGGGGAGAGACCTGTGTCTTTCTCCTCCTCCTCACAATGGGGTCATGGATTATCCTATTAGCAGTGTGTCCTTCCTGTTCTAATGGCAATATAATTACTCATTAACTGTGTGTCCTCCTTGCGTTGCACCACACAAGCCCTCATGCCGGCTCTCTCCTACTTCTCCAGTCTTAAAAATCCTGACCTCAGCCGTTGCTTCTCCATCTCCCACAAGCCAAAGGAAGGCAGTGTCCTTTGGGCTTGGCTCGCTGCAGATAAATTTCCAGGCAACGGTGTCAGATGTAGACGGCTGAGGAATGGAGTTTGCCCTGGTTGTAAGCCTGGGGTCTCTCCTCCTGGCCTTACAAGAGCCTGAAAATTAAGGACTCGGGGCAGAAGGAGGAGCGAGATGTAACTGGGGGAAGGAGGTCGATCCGCTTCTCTGGCAGCTCAGCTGCAGCCGCTCATACAAGGCCCAAAGGTGGCCTGCACCACGTCCGTATGTGGAACGAGAAGCTTCCCTCGATCGCTGCCAAGGAGGAGCCACAGAAAAAAAAGCTGGAGAGGGCTATATAAATCCCTATAGATGCCTGAAGGCCAGCCTTTTGGGATGCATGGCTGTTAGCCTTATCTGATCATCCCGTAGCCATGGATGCTGCAAGAGAGCCCAGGACTGAAGGGGTTCTTGTTGATGCTGGTTCTGGACCAGTCAGTTGCCTGTGGGTTTAAATAATGAAACCTCCTGGTTGCCTACCTTTGAAGCCCATTTGGCTTCCTCCGCTCCCCACTCTGGCCATCGCGTAAAGCGAGGACGGGCAACTTCCAGGATTTTGAGGCCGCTTAACTCCACCCCCCACTAAATCTGCTGCCAAAATCTTCCAGCAGCAAAATGGCAGCGATTATTTCCAGAGGAGGCATGCGGAGTCCAATTCAGCATCTACAGAAGCGGTGTTCTCCGCATACACTTTGTTTGGAAGCAAAATCGCTACATAACATGCACGGTTTTCAGCGCAAACAAGCTCCTAGCCCCGCCATGACTCCCTTCGCCCCTTGCTCTGCTCCCTGCCGCGCAATCTCTCCCCCAACATCGCCTGCCTTGGCTGGCGTCATTCCAGTCCATTGCCTTGCAGGGGAAGCTGCCACCTACAGAAGTGTCAAGTAACGGACGCCGGCCAGCTGGGGTGGCGACTTGGAGAGGCGCAAAGGGGAGGAGAGGCTGGTGGCGCGACGCTCACCATGCGTCTCCCCTGCGAGGCTGCCAGAAACGCCACTGCTCTGGTGGCTGACGCTTAAACGACACCCATCCAAAATGGCGGGGAAGCCAGACCGAATGGGAGGCCAGCCTTGACCGCAGGGGCACCTGGCAGCCAGCCCACGCATGGATCAGGCCTGAGGTTGTGCCGGGGGTGGAAGGAAGGGGCAGCTGATCTCTCCAAGGCAAGGTGCTTTGCTCTTCTTGCCAACATAGGCAAAAGATGCTGTCCGTTCCAGGAGGGTGGAAGGACAGCTTCTCCCAAAGGTGGGATGCAGCTGGAAGGTGGGATGCAGCTGGATGCAGCTTAAGTGGCTAGAAGATATATGACAGGGTGCATCCCCTGCTGAGGACTACTGGGGCAACGGGGCAATAATAGGTGTTCCCCATTTTTATAATGATTTCCACGGGGATGATGTGATTCCTAACTGGAACATTTGGGCCCTGTATGAGGCAGGCTGCAGAGGTCCCAGGGTGCTATTTGGATGGCTTCCCCCTACGAGCCAACATGGCGACCTACATTGCTGAAATCAACAAGAGCTGCCTGTCACGCGAGACCAGAAAAAACTGCCAACCCAAACGGAAGGGGGTTCTTGCACGGACGTAGTTCTGCAAGGCTGCATTTGGCAAGCCAAGCACACCAGTCCCGAGAGTCACAACTGATTCCACCACATTACTTTCTGCCGAACCATGGAATCTGCAGGGAGCCACGAAGCCACGTACAACTCCATCGTGGGACCTGTATGCCAACGGTGCCTTCCCCAGCAGCCATCTGACATCACTGATTGCTTGCAACAGGAAATGGCTTGCCTTGGCTCCCAGCACCAGGAAAGTCAGGGCGAGTCCGGCAAACGCACGGTCGTAACTACTAGTGCTCTGAGTGAGCCGAGCTGTGCTAGAAACACTTACTGTGACCCTTTGCAACTTCAAGACCAGTGATGCAGAACCTATTAGAGACCGAGCGCCCAAACAGCAACCTAAAAAACACTTATTTATCGCACAGTACCAAATATGCAATAAAACGTAAATACTGAGGTTTTACTTTAGAAGAAACAATTCACAGCCAGTCCAAGCACATCGCCTTGACAGAGCATTGGCCGCCCATTCGAAAGCTCAGAAGAGCTCCCTTGAGTGGATTTTTCTGCGCATCACAACGTTTCTGCCCATTCTCAACACATTCCAACCATCAAAACCATGCCAGGACACCTCGTTTCTCTAACCCTAACCCTACCGTGGGGCAACCCCTAACCCTAATTTAGGGTGAAAGTTCCACTGACAAGAGGGCGATTTTGAAAAAGCCTCCCCTGAGTGGCTTTTTCTGCCCATCTCAACGTTTCTGCCCATTCTCAACACATTCCAACCATCAAAACCATGCCAGGACACCTCGTTTCTCTAACCCTAACCCTACCGTGGGGCATATCCCTAACCCTAATTTAGGGTGAAAGTTCCACTGACAAGAGGGCGATTTTGAAAAAGCCTCCCCTGAGTGGCTTTTTCTGCCCATCTCAACGTTTCTGCCCAT
>NW_025336157.1:2308202-2364667 GCF_004798865.1 Varanus komodoensis | reverse complement strand
AATTGCCCTCTTTTCAGTGGAACTTTCACCCTAAATTAGGGTGAAAGTTCCACTGAAAAGAGGGCAATTTTTAAAAAGCCTCCCTTGAGTAGCTTTTTCTGCGCATCTCAACGTTTCTGCCCATTCTCAACACATTCCAACCATCAAAACCATGCCAGGGCACCTCGTTTCTCTAACCCTAACCCTACCCTGGGGCAACCCCTAACCCTAAATCAGGGTGAAAGTTCCACTGACAAGAGGGCGATTTTGAAAAAACCCCCCGAGTGGCTTTTTCTGCCCATCTCAACGTTTCTGCCCATTCTCAACACATTCCAACCTTCAATACCGAACTAGACAAATCTGGTAATTCTTACCAAGCCTCACTACATTTTTAAATCGCTTAACTATCCAATTCTTTGCATATGGTTTACAGATTTACGCGGAGCCAAAAGTCTTGTCAATTGTGTTGATGTGCAGCTGTTCTTCTGCCTGGTAATTGCTCTCCCAATCTGGAGTACCATTCCTTTTGATTGGGAGCATTGCATGTTTGCTGGGGGCTCCGTCTTGACTTTTCTCCGCCTTCCAACAAATGTGGATCAGCAAACAGGAGCGCTATGAAGCAGGGCGATCCATCATTCACAGTAAGTGCTTCTAAATGTTCTCTTCACGGCCTGCCCCCCTTTTCTGGCTGCTTCTCATTTCATGCTCTAGCTACCTTCTCTCCCCCCTAAATGTCACGGCTTACTTGTAGTATCAGCTCCTGACACAAGAGTCACTATTTTTCTTCCCCACGAAGACCAACAGTGAAGAAATGTTGCCTTAACTCAAAAGACCTGCAGAAGGCACCTTATATTTATGAGGATGTATCTGCATAGAGTGGATGCCACACTTCAGCCCCTCCAATATTCTTGTGCATGTCTTTTTAGATATTTGTTAAGATAATCCCACCCCAACGCCTATCATGAAACCTTAAATAAAAAGAAGACATTTTACGGAGAAGAAAACTCTCCTTCATGACTCATGTTAGTTCCAGGTCTCCTTGTCATGCCAAGGTGCCGTATGTTCCTTCCTGCAAGTTCATGGCCTGGCACATCCTGCCGTTCCACACACTCAGAAAATCCACCAGATCTCTTTCAGTTCAAGAAAGCGAAAGAAGGTTCCAGTCCCTATGGAGATGCAGTGAGGGCCAAGCCCAGAGCTGCAGGAAACCCCCCAGAGAGCTTCAACTAGGCAACATCGAAATGAATCACATACTCTGGGCACAGAGAACCTGCAGCCTTTGATCTCACCAGACCCACATTTGCACACCTACTTTCTCTTCTACTTCTAGCTTGTGCAAGTGCATCGCACAGAAAGGTAGGGCAGGGAAGGGGCGGCACAGAAAGCATAAGCGACGTGTAGCTGCCAAGTATGTACTTTTGATCCTGGCTTCGTCTGCAGCCCCGGCTTTTCTCTACCATGTGTCAACAACCTTTGCTTAGGGGAAAGGCTCTCCACCCACAGCTTATGGCAACCTCAGATGTGGAGAGAAGGGGAGTTTGTATTCAGATATTCATACAAGTGTATAGGAGAAGCATTTTTCCAGGGGCCAACGCCTGGGAACATCCGATAAAGGTTAGCTTTTTAATTCACCTGCACACTCATACACACTTAAAGGGCTGCAACAATTAAGTAGATTGACGAAAACTGTCCTTCCAGTTTAGCACTTTTTAAATACAAGTGCTTAGAAAAAAAGCAGATGGCAAATACCACCTTTATGCCTTCCCCCTTTCCCCTAAGAACAAGGCATTTCTCTGTATACTCATAGTATAGCAGGGATAGTCCCCTACGGTCACAGAAAGCATAATTCAGAAATGTTGCTTTCCTCCACATGCAGGCTTAGCCAATCAAAACACACATTTTCAACTGGGGTAACAGCCCTCATTCAAACGAGCCAGCCACGGGCCTCTTTCCCAGAAGGTGGATCATATCAGGACAGCGACGGGGCAAACACATAGATGGGATGAAGCTTTGACATCACATACCACCCCGCTTTTCTTCCCGGCCAAGCTGTGAAGCTACACCCAGTACACTGGTTTAAACCCCTTGCAAACAGTTTCAGAGAACCACCTGGGAAAAGGAAAACTGACATCTTTAAAGTGAAGATATTCTGGGAAACAACACCGTGGGTGAGCGACCCTGGCCAAATATCAAAAGCTGCATACAAGCTTTGAACCAAAAGCAGGGGAAACATTGGTGGAGTCACTATCAACATACTGTTTCAACTAGTCACAAACAGACAGACAAGCAAACAGATGGAGACTTCTTGACCTACCCCTGGCTTAATGCTCAATAAAAAGGAAAAAAAACCTAACTAAAAAGGCATAAGAGTTACAAAACACAAATTCCAGAATGCTTGGGGATATTGTTGTTGTTGTTAGTCGCGAAGTCGTGTCCGACCCATCGCGACCCCATGGACAACACTCCTCCAGGCCTTCCTGTCCTCCACCATCCCCCAGAGTCCACTCAGGCTCATGCCGACTGCTTCAGTGACCCCATCCAGCCCCCTCATCCTCTGCCGCCCCCTTCTTCTTTTGCCATCTACTGTTCCCAGCATTAGGCTCTTCTCCAGGGAGTCCTTCCTTCTCATTAGGTGGCCAAAGTATTTGAGTTTCATCTTCAGGATCTGGCCTTCTAAAGAGCAGTCAGGGTTGATCTCTAGGACTGACCAGTTGATCACCTTGCGGTCCAAGGGACTCGCAGGTGTCTCCTCCAGCACCACAGTTCAAAGGCCTCAATCCTTCGGCGCTCAGCCTTCCTTCTGGTCCAGCTTTCACAGCCATACATTGCAACCGGGAAAACCATAGCCTTGACTATACGCACTTTTGTTGGCAGGGTGATGTCTCTGCTTTTTAGTATGCTGTCTAGATTGGCCATAGCTTTCCTCCCAAGGAGTAAGCGTCTTTTAATATCTTGGCTGCAGTCCCCGTCTGCGGTGATCTTGGAGCCCAGGAAAATAAAATCTCTCACTACCTCCATTTCTTCCCCATCTATTTGCCAGGAAGTGAGAGGACCGGATGCCATGATCTTAGTTTTCTTAATGTTGGGTTTCAAGTGAACTTTTGCACTCTCCTCCTTCACCCGCATAAAGAGGCTCTTTAGTTCCACTTCGCTTTCTGCCATTAGAGTGGTATAATCTGCATATCTGAGGTTGTTGATATTTCTCCCAGCAATCTTAATTCCAACTGGAGATTCATCCAGCCCCGCCTTTCTCATGATGTGCTCTGCATATAAGTTAAATAGGCAGGGGGACAGTATACAGCCTTGCCGAACTCCTTTCTCAATTTTGAACCAATCAGTGGTTCCGTGTCCAGTTCTCACTGTTGCTTCTTGACCCGCATATAGGTTTCTCAAGAGAAAATTAGATGGTGTGGTACTCCCGTCTCTTCAAGAACTTGCCACAATTTGTTGTGATCCACACAATCGAAGGCTTTAGCATAGTCAATGAAGCAGAAGTAGATGTTTTTCTGGAACTCCCCAGCTTTCTCCATGATCCAGAGTATGTTGGCAATTTGATCTCTAGTTCCTCTGCCTCTTCGAAACCCTGCCTGTACTTCTGGTAGTTCTCAGTCCACATACTCCTGAAGACTGGCTTGTAGGATTTTGAGCATAACTTTGCTCACATGTGAAATGAGTGCAATGGTGCAGTAGTTTGAACATTCTTTGGCATTGCCCTTCTTGGGGATCGGAATGTAAACTGACCTTTTCCAATCCTGTGGCCACTGTTGAGTTTTCCAAATTTGCTGGCAGCTTGGGGATATAGTTCAATGCAAAATGCTATGCCATTATTACCCAACCTGCCATTATTACCCTTTAGCTCTTCAGATACACTGCACAGCAACTCCCATCATCCCCAGTTAGCATGGGGAGGGCGATTCTAAATTCTGCACAGACAGATCAGATTTACAGAATTTGCTGTTCTTCGTATGGAATTCAAAGTGTTTAACTGCAGAATATACATGATAAAGTTTGGGAAGGACTAGAAACCATTCTGATTGTTGAGCTAAGAACTATACCATGAAATTTCATTTTAAAACAAATCCCAAATTGCTTCCAATTATTTCAAGATAGGCAGAAAGCAGCACTACAAACACAACTGTACTTAATATACACACATCCTGGTAGAGATTGAACAAAGTGTTTATTTTCAACATACGAAGAAAAACATTGTTTTAAAAAGCCAGTTTGTTCCCTTTAATTCCAGTGAAAATCTTTGCTAAGAAATGTAAATACCTTAAATTTTGTTCTAAAAAATGAACAAAGCAAAAAGAAAACAAAAATAAAACAAAAATGCAAACCAGAGAGGGTAGATAAAGAACCCCCCCCCACAATACACAAATTGTATACAATGAGGAAGTATTACAACAAAATTATAAAGTACAAAGCATGCCAGAATATGGGGAGGGCAGGAATAAAAATACAGGTGAGTTCGCTATGCTAAGTCACCTTTTCTTGAGTTTTGGGGTAAGAAAGATCCATGTATAGAAATACAACAAGTCCAGAAGAAGGATAAATCAAATTGCTAGGCTGAAGGATACGTATTATGGGGAATACATGTCCAGATCATGCCTCAGAGCTGGAAACTTCAGAGACCTTCCTTACATTGCCAACAAAAACACAAAACCAGCCGCAACATTCCTGTCATAATACAGTATCAGGTTTATTTAAGAAGTCTCCTTATTAAAAGAATCCTACAATAATAGCAGAGTTGGAAGGGGCCAGAAGGCCATCGGGTCTGACGGGACACCAGGTTAAACCATCCCTCTCAGATGGCTGTCCAGTTGCATCTTGAATGTTTCTAGTGTGGGAGAGCCCATTACCTTCTGGGCTGCTTGGGTCCAAAAGGAATCTAGTGATCTCTTGAGAGCAAGAAGTGACCTGGTCGTGAGCCTCTTAAGTGGGGCCCCGTGGTTCCTATTCCTGGCAATGGGCCGTGCAGCAAGGTGTCGACCCCCATCTCCTCGGGAGAAAAAGTCAGTGGTCTGTAGCCGCCTTTCGCAACTTGGTGCCCTTCAGATGCATGGGCCTGCAACCCCAGCGGTCCTAGCCAGCATGGCCAAGACGGGCTGGGAATGATGGGAGCTGACATCCCACATCTCTGGAGAGCCCCAAGTTGAGGTCCACAGGTAGACTCTGAAAAAAGAAAGGCCTCTGGGGCGAGCGGATGCCCCATACAGAAGCAGACTCCCTTTGCTTCGGCTTGGCCCACGGGCAGCAGGAGCAGACCCGGATTAAGAAGCCCACACACACGAGGCAGGAGGCGGGCCTCCTGCTGGCCCTTCCTTGGACAGGGGTGTTCCTGGACTTAAAAGAATGTCCCACTGCAGTATGGTGGAAAATTCGACCCCCCCAGAGGCCCTTCCGATCATGGTCTGGAAGGTCTGGCCCAGAGGTGGGATCTGGACCCCCCAACCTGCCTTTCAAAGCAATACTATGTACCTGGAAGAGGCGCCAAATTTCCCAGAAGGCCACCCAACGCTTTTTAACCCACAGCTGCCATCGCCTAAGAAAAGAAGAGCTGGTCCCAGAAGTCTCTGGGATAATGCAGAGTGGTGCTTGCAAAGGGGTCTCCTGCATGGCATCTGAAGCTGACACCACTCCCCGAGCCTTTCCACGGTGGAAAGCCAGTAAGCGCTTTTATTTCCCAGAGGAAGATCTGTAAGCTGAGCCAGAGCAAGGGAGTTTCGACTGACCCCGTTTCTCACCTTGCTGCAGGCTTTCCCTCCCCCATCAATTTATGGCAGAGGAAAGACGGTGATGGGGGTGTAGGACAGGGAGCAGCACAATCTGAATCCAGGAACTTAAGAAGTGGGCAAAGCAGCCACGGCTCCTTAAAATCCCAAATAAAAAGCCATCCTTAGAAATATATTTAAAAAAACGGAGTCCAGACTTGTGGGACTCCAATTGAGTTGCCAAGGGAGAATAAAACTATATTTGCTATTTACTGAGAAGTAATTCAAACTACCAGGACCAGGATTATTTTTTAAAAAATGCTTTAGGCACTGGAAGGAGAAAGTATTGCAGGGGCGAGACTGGCTGGTGTGTAAGTTCAACCGCGGAAGAAGTGTGACAGCTGACAAAGAAGGACCCATTTTGTCCTCATTCAGCGGGAACAGCGAAGGCTGAGACACACCCTGAGATGGAATCATGGTCCTGAGGCTGCAGCTGGTGCAACAGGGATCGTCTGGGGAAGAGGCTGCCAGTGGCACCTCAAACTCGGCAAGACGGGCCTCCAGAAACATGACCTGGACTGGCAGCACCCAAGAGGCTGACAAGTTGCTGATTCTTTCTTTCAGACATCTTAGGAAGAGATGTAGGTGGAAAGGGCCTTGGTGGGTGAGGCAGAAGGTAGATTTGGACTGTCCGAATACCCACAAGCCCTCGTGCCAAGAGAAGAACGCAACCGGCCAGCAAGTAACAGACAGGGTTCTAAATTGCTTCAGTATGAAGAGTGTGGTTTTAATAGAAAGCTTGGTGAGCCCTGGGGCAAATATAAAGCCAAGGTTTAAAAAAATACAATTCATAATAAAAAGAAAAACCATACATGCATCCCACTAGCCTCATAATATACGGATCTAAGGACGCCATTGCGATGTGGCCTGCAGTGGCTACAGAGCACTCTGAGCAGAGTTCATGCGGTGTGAACTGACTCTCCCTCTTCAGCCGGGCCTTCCACGCACCAGAACAGCAAGTTCTGAGGGTCCGCTCTCGCCTGTGCGAGTGGCTCGCTCCAGGCCGAGTGTGGACACAGAGGGTTACCTGAGCAGCTTGCATGGGTCAACCTGTTAAAAGCCGTGAGGACGCAGACTTGGGGATCCCTTGGGAGCGAGCCGTTTGCATCAAGCTTTCCTGACATACACACAAGGGAAACGTCCCAGGGATCTTCATACGGATGCAGAACGTGTATGTCAGGTCCGGCTTCTCAAGTATGTATCGAGCACTCCCCTACCCCCATCCCTCTGCAAGAGGTCCCAACACACAACCAGGAGAAATCCAAACAGGATGGTCTCAGACAAGGTTTGCCCAGTGCCCCCACGCAGGGCATTATGTCCAGCTCGTTACGTGCGAGAGTTCTTGGGCAAAGCAGCTGTCCCAAGCATTGCAGTGATCCAGGAAGAGCGCAAGAAGGATGCATAGATCAAAGTGGATGGAGAAAGACCACACATCTGGACCTGCCACTCATTCATGCTTCTGGTACACTCACAGAAAGTCAGTTCTTCACCACCCTCTAGCCTGCACAGCGAGTTACTGCCGCCACTTGCTTCAGGCAGCAACTGTCTTTTTCACGGCGGAAATGTGAATTTTAGAGGGATGGGTGGAAAACAAGCCCGGCTGCCTGGATTCACACCTTCGGTTCACACAAGGCCACAGGTAAGCAGTATCTAGAACTAGGCCTGAGGACTAGGCTTGATTTCAGTTCCAGAACCTCCCATATGGAGGAAGATCTCTCATCCTGGGATTCAGGATGCGACAGAGGAGTCTGTTTTGTCCTGGATTGGGAGTGTGGCAAGAAATGGAAGGTGGGGGAGGATGAAGCAGGGGGAAATCAAGGAGAAAGGCAGGCTTACGTGGAGAGAGACCCGGATTCTTACGGAGCGCGATGGCCCGCCTCAGCGGCAGCAGCCTCCACAGTGGCCGCCCAGGTGAGCATGCTGGCCCTCACCAAATTTTGTTCTCCGGCTGAGGATTTCATAGGAGCAGTCGTCCCCACAGCAGCCAGACATGCTAGGGGAGGTATCGTCAATTTCAAACCTGCAAGGTCAGGAGAAGGAAAAGGGATAGGGTGTGCAGAGGGTCAGCTGGTGTTTCCTCGACGGGAGAAGTGCAGCCACATCCCAGAGAGCGCTGTTGTGCCAACGGGCTGCCAGCGGTCAGCTGGCTGCTCCGAGTGCCTGCGCACATGAGCACTTGAGGGCCCAGCAAAATCCGGAGAGCCAATTCACCTGCTATGAACAAGCTGAAATCTAATATTGCGCAGTTCACGCACGGCGTCTATTAAAATGTCTGTACCTATGCTTCCACCAACGAATCCTCTCTTGGCGTGACTAAGAATAGCAAGCACCAGCCCCTGCCCATGGTGTCTTCCGGACTGCGATTCCCAGAACCCCACGGCCAGGGGTTCTGAGGGTTCCAGCCCAACAAAATCTGGAAGGGGCCTGGGTGGGGAAGGCTGGGTTGAGCCTGCAGAAGTCACATAATCACCAAACAGGCCTCCATCCAATGCTCTACAGAAGAGTTGTGCCTCTACCAGTCTTCTGTGGTGCAGTCATGATGGGGCTTCCTTCAAGACACGTTCCGATGTTGTGGTGCGCACTGAGCAAACACTGATCCAGAGCCTCTGCATGTGTGTGTGGCAGATAAAGGGTCTGTCAGGGCTTGGAATGGGAAATAGCAGGCCTTACCAGGCTGCAGCACCCGCTGCACTGGGTACCTGTTCCACCTTGCTCTCCCACAAGGCAGGAGGAGCAGGCACAACCTCTGACGGCCAAGACGAGCATTCAAAGAGTCCGGGAGGTTCAGGGGCCAAACGACAAGCAAGCCTAGCACCAGCTGAAACGGCCAACCCACACACCGCTCCAGCCCAGGCGTGTAAGGAGGGAAAGGAAATACACACTTCTAGAAAGCTCCCACGGCAGAGAAAGTCCAGGCTTCCCAGCGGCCAGCTTGCTTTCTATGAGGAAGAAATCCGTTCTAACTGCACGGAGGAGCATCCTACCCCCGCAAGCCCTCGCCTGTCGAAACACAAGGCCGGCACAAGCCAAAGGGGACGCCAGCCCAACGCCCCCGTCATCGCATCACCCATCCCGAAAGTCTCCCCGGACAGCCAAACTCACTTCCCCCTCCTCAGACAGTTCCACTTCTTCTCGTAAAAATTAACTTGATGTACGGAGTGAGGAGGTACCAGGGCTTCTGGAGGCCCTGCAGCCCCACAGGACAGGCTGTATGTGCCCAGCAGGGGTAAAAGGGCAACCGTGTGTGAACCAGCCCTCCCTGGGCTGGCTAACATCAAGAGGGCCACTTCCAGCGGACGGGGCTGGGGCAGCCAAGGCTCCACTGCTGGGGCCTGCAGTGCTTAAATAAGCAAGCAGGTTAAGGTGAGCTCTCACCTGCCGGACAAGCCTTCCCCTCCCACCTCCCCAACCACCTCCTTTCCACCTCTTGATTTGGGAGACAAAAAGCCCAATTCTTACTGTAAAGCTTCTCTGAAGAACTGGTAGGCCCCGTGATTGTGTTTAAATACTGTTAACATGACTTTCTTCATCTGTGTGCTAAGAAAAGTCAGGGAGAGGCCAAAGTCAGCTTCGTAAACTGAAGATATGAAAAGAAAAGCTTGAAAACTTCCTGGCACTTCAAGCGTTTAGATTCTATTTTAATTCCATATGAAAAGGGACATGTATTATATACAAAGGGCACATATTCAGGATTGGCTGTTTTCCCTTTACATGTACCATACAATCACTGTTAGCACAGGATTTTACCCTGCAGAGTTTTAGCAATTTCAGCAAAGCACTAATTAAATAGTCAAAATGGAGTAAAAGAAATCTAAGTTTTGAAGCTCAGGCTGCTTCGGTGACAGCATAGCGAGCCAATAATAGGGCACTGTAAAGTTGGAAGCAATTATCTTGCATTTGTGTACACCTGTTGTGTGTTAATGAGCTTGTATTTTCTGGGAGTTTTTTGTTTTTGGTTTAAGAAGCTAATGACTAAAAAAAATGAAATTCAGAAATATGTCAGCAGTGCCCGGCGGAAGGTCAGAAACAGGCAACAGGAAGGACTACTGCTATGCAAGAATCCATCTCTCATTCCAAGATCGTCAGGAATTGTGGTCTGGTCCAGATGGAACATCTGAATTTATAAATACATACATGCCTCCAAAGTAAATATAATGTAATGCATAGAATGTAATATACAACTTGAGGCTGGGGTAGTTTTGGGGCTCTGAAGTGTGGTTAACGCTTGCATTCCTATTTCATAAGTGAAACGTTGTAGAAACAGCTAAGTCACCTATTAAATACATGTTGTGAGGCAACCCAAGTGGTGCAGAGAGACCAGAAGGGTGAGGCCCAGGTGTTTGTATCTGTAAAAAAGAATGACAGAGGAAATCCACTAATGGGCATTCTTATAGCTACATTTTCACTGAATGTGAGGCGTGCGTTCACATTTAAACCTGAGAGCAAGCCTTGTCCACATCCAGAGTCTGCTCCAAATGGGCAGGGGTTGGGGCGATGGGCTGAGAGAGAGGGGCCTACACTCCGGAGGAGGATGGGTGCTGCACTTACCCATTTGCCACAAGCTGCAGTATCTGTATGAGAAACTTGCCCAGACCTTTCCGTCTCACTTTGCTTTCCAGCTGTACTTCGTAGCTAGTAGAGAGTGGGGAGAAGAGAAGGATTAATACCAACATACACACAGCTCAAGCACCTCCCACACTTGACGTTTTGCTTGAGAGGGAAAGATCCCCAGCTTGGGTACCTTCCTAACTCAAGTGACTGGGTTCACAGGACACAGCAACCTCGAGTGGGAAACGAGCCACGGCGGGCTGTCATGTCTTGGGAAGCTGGACTGGTTTCCACAGGGTGGCTTTTTGGAGGGCAACAAGCCACACCGCCAGTCCAGGTGTTGTTAGGCCCCGGAATGGGTTGCCGTGCTGCCTGAACACAAGCGAAGGGCCTCGCTGTGGGTCTAGGGATGCAGCAGGCAGAACTGAGAGGAGGCCCCTTGCTGCTCTTGCTGAACTCACCCGGGCCCTCGGCAGCGGCAGCTCCTCCGCCAAGTGGCCAAGCAGCTCAAGCGGCACTTTCACTAGCTTGCCTCTCTTTTTTTGCACTGCAAGGAGTGTCGCATGACTTGCGCAACTATACCTGCAGTGTGAAACCTGCTCCTAGGGAGGGCCCACTGCCAAAGCAGAAACCACCCACAAACAGTGACAGAGCCAGGCTTGAAATTGATTTCTCTGACAGCTGTCAAACAGCAACTTTCCAAGTAAAGCCTCTCTCTTTGTTTGAGAGCTTCGGCCATTTAGAAATAAACCAACTAAGAATAAAATAGAAGAAAGTTCTGGTGGTTTTTGTTTTTTGTTCCGCAAGTCACAGAATGCTGAGTATTTGGGGGCAGAGGAGGAATGGAATCTGGCTCTGCTGACTGGCACGCTGCACAGAAGCACTACACACGCCAGAATTTTGTTTCTGGGACAACGCGTGTGCTGTCCCGCTCAGCGAGCGTCCACTAGGCAGTCCTGAATGCGGGGCTCTGTGGCACTCCTGTTTCTCCGTCCAAACCACGCAGGGGGGAGACATTAGTATGCAAAGCGGGACGACATACCAATAAAGGACCTCGTCACCGCATTCCACATCGAAGCGGAAGTGTGAGAAAGCCACGGGAAGGGAGCCCTCTTCCACAGCGATTAGGTACCAAGCACGGTCATCTGACATCTCGTCTCGTTTCTCCCGGTCTTTCCAGCCCCATTCGCTCTGCTCGTACCTTTGGAGGGGAAGAAAGTAGGAGGGGAAGGAGAGGATGGCAGCTTTGCAACCCTTCTCTTTCAGGTCATCAGACTGGAGATAATATTCATCATATTAAGTGGCCAAGGAGAAGCAGGGAATTGCTGGCTGCAGGTTTGCAACCCTTTCCCCTTCTCCACTTGGGCTACAAGTAGCCCCTCTTGATGACTGAACTCAAAGCCAGGCCCAACTATCTAGCTGTTAGAGAGACGAGAAACCTATTTTGGGTGTCTTGCACTTATAACACAGACATGGCACCTTCTGCAGAGCTCTGCTGACTGTCCTGTGTATTGTTTCCCCTCTCAAGAAAGTTATGAAAAGCAACTCAGCTGCTCTACTGGAAAACTGCAGGATATGCTGAAGCAGATTATATCAAGTTGCATGAACAGTTCATCTAACTCAGCTCTGGCTGCACTGACGGGCAGTGGTTATTCAAGGACTCTCAGACAGATCTTCTTTCCTAGCACCACCTGAACTGGAGATGCCATGGGCTGAAGCGGCAATTTGCTCTGTGCAAAAGCAGGTGCTCTATTATTCGGGGGGGGGGGTGAACTCCTGCTCGTGCCCATCTCCAAAACTGCCTCCCACTCCCCCTGAGTTCCCCTCGGGTCTTACAAGGTCTGCATGTTCGTTTTGGTGAGTTCAAAAGCCCAGTCGAGTGTGGCTGTGTCCAAGCTGGAGACTCGTTTACACTCAATGGAGACATTTAATCTGTAGCAAAACAAAACAGGAGGGAACGAGAGGGGATCAGGACTGGATATGATGGGAAAAGCGTTGCTTGGTGCTTGAATCCCTGATCTGTGAGGCTGGCGATTCCAGGCACGATTTATACTGGGGAGCGGCCAGCCAAGGAAGATACGGAAGGTTGTTCTTGTGAGCTCAGGAGTCAGGGCTGGGTTAGGGAGATCTGGGTTTAAATCCGTTTGGCTTCTGAGAAAAGCATAGAACTCACCCATTCCTGTCATATTTCTTGAACACTGGAAAGGCTTCCAAGGGATCTCCAAGCTATAGAAAGAAAGACAGTCGCTAGAGAAAGGAGAATGATTCTTAAAATCATCACATGTGTCATTTATATCTTCACAGCCACCTTATGAGGTAGTACATGCAATGACTGGGTTTGGGCTATCCAATGAACTTCCTGGTTGAGTGGGCTTTCGAACCCGAGTTTTCTCAGTCCTAATGCACAATTCTAACTGCTATACCAGGCCAGCTCTCCGAGAAGCCGAGGAGAGAAGAAAACAAGGCTCACTTTATTGGCAGCTTCCACCTTGGCACAGACGGCATCCATGGCTGCCCGCTCCTCCAATCGCTTCTGTTTCTTCTCCTTGCCTTTACTTGACTTCCTCTAAAACAAGAAGGACTGAGCTGTTGAAACAAGGCACCTCTCCCAGGAACAACCTGGAACGAAGCTCAATGGCATTGCCACATTGCAGGTTTGCGCTCTCCCATGAACTACCTATCCCAGTAAGCACTGCTTTATGTTGGATATGGTAGGATCTGTATGCTCCAATCTTTTCTCTATTAAGGCAACGTGGCTAAGTAAAATAGACAGACAAGGCGACCTGGCCCGGCAATCCCACCACTTTATCAAACAAACCTTTTGTGGAGTCAGCCAATTAAAGCTTGCAGGGATAAAGTTGTGAATGAACCACTGGCAACACCCATCATTTCATGAGAATGATCAGAGTTGTGATCCAACATCTGGAGGATATTAGGTCAGGAAAGGCCATCTAACAATATTTCCTGTAATGAGATTTCTCCCGCCTATGAAACTTTTAAAAGTGTGTAATGCAGCCTGGAGCACAACAGGGAATCAAGCCCTGGAAGAACAGAATGCAGGCTTCCCACTTAAGGAAACAGTATTTGAAACTTGGCCAGTGTTTTCCACCTTCACTGCAGTGAGCCAACAAAAATCTGACTTGGAACTACTGCCATTAAAAGGGGAAAAAAGACTTGCTTCTGAAGTACTGTAAAGTTTTGCCAGGCTGGTGAGTCAGTGAATACCAGTGGTTCTGAGCCAAAAAATGCACTTAACCTCAGCACAACCCTTCCACCCCCACTAAAGTTCAAACAAGGACACCCCCCCCCCAAAAAAAAAAACACAATGTGTGGCTAGCTGGGAAGTTAGTTCACCACAGAGGAAGTGGGGCAGGAAGGCTGCCAGTCAGAACCTGCAGCCCCGTCCCTTTGCCTCCCACCCCAAATTAGAATATAGATTGTGTATATCTTTGGGCTTAACATGCATGCATATACACGTTTCTATATAAAAGAGCCTTTGCATGTAGAAAGATGGTTATTCCATCTTGCATGGAGGAGTGGGTGATTAACTAACTCTCCTTCACCTATTACAGCCTTGCAAAGTAAATACGCAAAAGAGATACTAGTCTTATGCAAGGAAAGTAATGATAGCAAACTTGAGCTATGACAATTTTCAGGCCAGGCCTTCTGTATCTTTAAGAGGCAAGTCGGATTAACAGAATTTTAGCCACTGTAGCTTCTCTTGCCCCTGCTGCAAAGAATGTACCTGTCCAAGCCTGGCATGCAAAAAAGCTGATTTTTGACTCCTAACAAATATAATCATACTAATGGTATGCTGGTATCCTGCCTCCAGCCCCCGCACTCAAATCCCTTGGTTCTGAGTTCCAGCTTTCAGCATCTATCCCAAAAGGAACATTCCCAAGAGCAAGGCAGAGACACCAAAGCCTCAAGTACAATGGTTGCTTTGACATGCATCTGTGCCAATTACAGGCTCTCAAGGTGCCATCTGGATCCACAAAGCCTGTGAGAGGGACATCCAGGTGTAAGAAGAATCCCAGTTCAAAAAGATGCTAATTGTATTAGCAAAGCTTTCTCTAGATATTCGCATGGGGGGGAAAGGGTGCTCTTTATTTGTTATGGTAATTATGTAAGGTAATAAAACACTCTCATTACTTGTTACTTTTTACATGTAAAGCCTCCTCTAAATAGGAATTAAGCTTTTTATAAGGACAGTCTTCAGAAGAAGTTCAACTACCTACTGATTCCCTATTTTCTTCACCTCAATTCTCCTCCTATATTATTTATTTACTTATTTTATACTGATAATTTTAATTTTATATTATTATGTCCGTAACTCAGTGTATTTTTTGTATTTTTGTATTTAATGGTAATTTATTATGTTCCATTGTATTTCAATGTATTTTATTGTGTTGTAAGCCGCCCCGAGGCTTCGGCAAGGGGCGGCATAGAAATGTAATAATAATAATAATAATAATAATAATAATAATAATAATAATAATAATAATCCATTCTACCCTCTCTCTAATCCCTGCATCCCCTACCTGTTTTTCTCAAATCCCATATATCCCGGTTTTAGCACAGACACTAGTCACAATCCCTTTTCGCATCCTTCCAGTTTCATGCTAGATCCCCCCCACCCCACAATTCAAATCGCTCACAGCCTAACCCCAGATCTTTCCCGTCATGACATCTTTTTCACCCTCCCTCTAACAATCCCTTCACCATCCATTTCATCCTCATTTCCCCCACATAATACAAGTTCCCAAAACTCACTTGTGTTCTTCCAAACTTTCGCTGCCGCTATATTCACTCTGACCTCCCCCCATTCTGCCTCTAGATTTAATAATCATATAAAGCACCATTGCACAGTTACTAACCTTAACATTAGCCACATCGGAGTCCTCCCACCCCGTTTCACCACCCCTATTTTAAATATGGACCCACAAAGTATGCAACTCTTCCTCTCCCTGCACAGTTATCTTCATATACCACAAGAATCCTCCATCCTTAATTGCTGCCTTCCCAAATTTCCTTCTTCCCCATAGCAACCACTCCCCCCCCCCACCAACTTGACTTTGGGGCCACATTAACCCAAACGACCCCCTACCACACACAACTCCATTTCAGCCCTATTATTATGAATACGGCCTCCAGCTTCCCCCCATTTATTACTCTTCCCCCAAAATTAAACTTTCCACTCACCCACATGACCTCTAAGCCCTCCCCACCTCACCCCCAGCACTCCCCTTTTCCTTATTAACGCCCCCCCAGCACTGACACGCAACTCCCCTCTTATTTTCCTTTCTGAAGTAGGAAACTTTCCCCTCCCCGCAAAATATCCCCCTCCTGGTTTCAGCCCCACCAAAACGGCCCCCTCGTTCCCCACCCCCTTTCCTCCACCCGCCTAGGCCTTACTCACTCCCATGGTGATGACGATCGCGAGCCCCCCCCACAGTCGCCTCAGAAATCCTCAAAGCGGGGGGGTCGAAAGGGGGGCGAATCGAGAAAGTGTGTGCCCACTGCGCCTGCGCAGGGCCCCAAACGGCGGGGAAGAAAAGGACAACCAAACCGCACCTGACGCACAAGCGTGGAGGTGGGAGACCTCTAAAGGAGAGCGGGGAGGGGCGGGACAGCGCATGCGCGGCGCCAGGTGTGGGCATGGTTGAGGGCGGAAGGCAGGGAAACGAGGTTTCTGAGGCGCGTGCGCCGATGCGGAAAATGGGCGGTGGCTTCGATTGAGAGGGCGGGGATGGGAAGAGGGGAGGCGAAGGGGTGGGAACGGGGAGAAAGGGAGGGAAAAGGGCGGGAAAGTGCGGAGATGTTTTTTTTAAACCACGGGAGGGGGAGCGCGCGCGTGCGCGCCGCGGTGCTCTGATTGGTCTCGGCATCCGTGGTCCTGCAACGGCCGCTGGTCTCGCACTTGGGGAGGACAGTTGCCGGGGGCGGGGCCGGGGGGGGAATTTCCTTGGCGCTGATTGGCTGATTTCCTTGGGCTCGAGCGAGGGACCTCAATGAGGGAGGCTGCATGTTATGGCCTCTGTCTTGCCCTCCTTTCCGTGAAACCTGAATTGAAACGCAAACTTTTAATGCACAGGCGCTTTGATGCTGCTGCAGGAGGCCTTGCAATAAATAAATGAATGAATAAATAAATGAATGAATGAATAAATAAATAAATAAATATAAAGAACAGTTGGCAGATTAATCTAGAATGTACCACTTTTAAATACTTGTATTGCACTTTTCCAGCATGTGTTCCAAGTGACTTAGTTATTTACTAAAGTGCTGCCCCACAGCCCATTGGACGGTTTACAGACTCCCTTAAAAACATAATAAAAATAGAAGCAAGTTTAAAACAGCCAAAGATAGGCAATAACAAGGAATAACAAAATATAAGAGATAAGGGAAAAAATAAACCACATGTATAAAAATAGTACCGAGACATTTCAGGAGAATCATTCATAGGTAGAAATGAGGGGCTTGTCAGCCAAAACTAGGCCACCCCTGAGCTTCACAGAAGTCTCATTTGACATGCATCATGATCTTTATAAGACTCAAATGATATTTGCAAAGTACGCTCTTGCAAATATTCACACCACCATTTAATTGTTTCTACCTACTGGAGGTGGTGAGCCCCTAAAAAGACAGTTGAATGATTTCCCCCCTGGAAGCAGAGAACAGGGGCATCTTTCTATTTGGAAAGAAGAACTGAAGAAGAAATTAAATAGAGCAGTCTGGCCCAGATACTTTTTACATGAAGGGGAAACCGAGTGCCTCGCATAAATATTAATATTTGTGCTTGGGCTCTTTCTCATGCTCGTTTAATGGTTCACATAGAATTGATCGGCGGGAGACTCAGGACAGGCCAGATAAAGCACCATATAATTCATTTATGAACTTCCCCGCTACAAGATCTGCTGACGGCTGCTGGGTCAGAGAAGGCAATTGGCTTTGTGTCCCAGGAGCATCTTGTTGACCATTTTGGAAGCCTAATGCTCGGTCAAACAGGCCTTTTGTCTGATCCAACAGGACAGATTCTTCCTATGTTCTTTGAAATAAGGTGTACATTTCCTGCGTAGAGCAGGGGCAGCGATTACATCAGCCTTGTCCAGTTGTTTTGGAATACAACTCCCATCATCCCCAGTCAGTGGCTATAGGGCATGTCTGGCTCTTCTGGGAAAGGGTTATTGTAGCCAGAGACTTCCAGGAGGTTCCAGATCAGGGAAGGCTGGACTAGATGATCTCTTAAGTCCCCTTCAGGTTATCTATTGGATCCAAAACGCTGTCTTGATCTTGTATTTTCTGGCTGAAAGCTGAAGCTTGCCATTTTTGCCCAGC
The DNA here is from genome assembly GCF_004798865.1 of Varanus komodoensis. NCBI lineage: Eukaryota > Metazoa > Chordata > Lepidosauria > Squamata > Varanidae > Varanus > Varanus komodoensis. The sequence goes on along the minus strand of NW_025336157.1, from coordinate 2,347,034 downwards.
TTAGGATTAAGTTTCCAGCTTTTGAGACTGAATTTTTATTTTCAAGTTTAAAATTTCCTTGTATATTTAAGAATCTGCTGCACTTGAAGAGACTTGTTTGCCAGATTAAGAGATCCTTGGGCAGCAGAAGACACCTTTGGAAATGTGTGGCAGGGATGTGATTTCCATGCAGTTGCACTGATGTGCCCGATTAAGCAGTGTCAAATGCTTTTATACATTTATTTTCATTTCAGAGAGTTGGTACAAAATATTACTAAGAGACACGCCAAGAAACACCATGTTCAAATTCTGCCTTAGCCATGAAAGTGGCCTTAGGTTCACTATAGCCTCTTAGCCTGCCTCCCTCCACCTGAATTGTGGGTTGTTGTGTTGTGTGAACCCTGCCGTGGTTTCTTAACCATGAAGAACCCCTCCAAAGAACCCATGGTTTGTTGATGGGTATGTTCCCAGTTAACAAACCACAGTTTGTTGGCATGGCTGGGTTCACACAACACAACCACCCACGATTTAGTGACAATCCAAAGTCTGGGTGGTTTTGTGTTGTACGAACTGCTTTGAATAGTCTTAGCATGGTTATTGTGTTTTGCATTTGGGACAAAATAAGATTTTAAATTGCCCCTCCACCATATTACAAGCCAGAATAGGCGATAGGGTTAGGCGAAAGAGTTAGGGATGTAGTCAACATAGACCAACTCTCCTTTTTTCTGCCGGCTTTCGGGGCACAGTTCTGCAGCCTGTTTTCTATTCTGGTCACTTCCCAATTTCATCTTCTCTGCTCTGAGTTTCCTCATCACCTGCAGCTGCTCTGACACGTAAAATATTTTCCTGGCTCTTCCCAATCTGCTGCTAAAGCAGATAAGCCAATGAAAGCAGCGGCAAGGTGGGGACGCTTGTGGCAGGTTAAGATCAGGTCTAGAGCAGGACTTAACTTGAGCTGAGACTTGGCAGAGGCATGTGGGGCTTCAGCTCTGGAAAGGGTGGGAGGTTTTGAACCTGGGCAGAGTACTCATCACAACAGGATAACCACAACCACACAAATACATCTGGAATCGCAGGTAAGGTTCTTCTTGGCAGATTTGTGCTCCTGTTTTGTAAAGTTTAAACCTTGAAGAATAAATGCAGCCACAACGAGCTGGGTCTGGTGCATCTGAAAAATGTTCGGTTCCAGATACTCCTTAGAGCCCCACATAACGGGCACCCCAGCCGTGGTGCCCTAGATATGCAAAAATATTGATGTGACAAGTACACACGAATTTCTCCGGTGGACTTTGGGGTCAGGCCCCGATGGCTGAGGACTTTTGCTCTCTGCAACCTGTCTTGAGGCAGCCTGGACTTCTGTCTCATCTCAGGAGAAAGGTCTGGTTTTGACCTCCCGTCGGTCTCTTTTTGACCTCCATCCATCCATCCATCCATCCATCCAGGGCTGCTCGGCAAAGTTTTCTGAATATGTGAGCGTGAGGAGAGGAGACCGCATTGGTTGCGGGGGGGGGGGGGGGGAATCGGAAGGATGCTGGCAGAGAGGGTACGGAGGGGCTCGCTTTGTGCCTGATTTGTTCTTTCATCATCAAACAACAAATTGATCCTGGAGCATCTCGCTGGTGAGGAGAAGCTTTTACTTTGAAACACAAAGGCAGAAAGGCTTTGGATCTTTATTCCCCCCATCCATGCAATCCCTACAGATGCTCATTCCGACTGCAGTAGCTGGAGGGGACGGCTGCTTTGCCCGAGGCCGCAATCCACAGCACCACACTTAAGCTTCGTCTTAGTGCAGCGTTAAAACTGTTTTTAGTGCAGAAAAATATGTTGGTTTTGACCTGGGGGGCGGTGCTGCCTCATCATAATGCTTCCGACATTTACATAGCACATTTCAAATATTCAAAGAGTTTGACACAACCTTAGTAAATCTAACAACAGCCCTTTAAAGTTAGACCAGTATTATTCTCCCCAAGGTCCATGTGGGGAGCAGAAGTGGACAGAGCTGTAGCTTGCCTAATAAGGCCACGCAGGACACAATCCTATGACTGTTTAGATTGGAAAAATACCCTATAGCTCCCAGCATGCCCCTTGCTGACTGGAGAGGGTTGGGAGCTATAGAACCTGTTTCCTGTTGAAACTTTCATGGGATTGCACCCTTAGTGTGCTCACAGCAGAGGTGAGATTTGATCTAGAAATAGTCCAGCTCACTGCCTGGATACAATAATTGCTTTGCCAACTCTTTAATCTACAGAATTTCAGCATATTCTCAGTTGCTTTCCCACCTCAGACCTGATCTGTGGTCTTTTTTTTTTTTTTTTGGTCTTGCATCAACAGCCCATCTAACGTGGCCCTGAAAAGTCAGGGCTACTGACTCTTGCAGACTCTTCCTTTTAAAGCAGCTAATTAATTTCTTTCACTTGAAATGTTCTTGCAATTTTTTGTAGTTTGACCTTATTCTATCTTGCAATTACAGAACTAAAAACAAAGTTAGTGTGCCGTTCTGTGAATTAATGCTCAAACACCGTCCAGAGAACAAGAACTGTTTAATTTTAATTTAGGGAGATTTTAGCTTAGCATGTTAAAGGTAAAAAGTCCCTAGTTCAAGGAGAATCAAAAAAGGACATGCTTCTGCCTAAAGGTATATTAGGCCTTGTCCATTGCAATCAATATGTTTTTAAATTGAGAAAATACTGCTCAATTTAGCGCTCTATAGAACCACTATTTAAATTCCAAATTTAAGGATTCCAAAGTGCGATGCAGCCCCAGTGCAGAAACTGAAAGGAGAGTTTTCTATCCTTGACTGCTCCAAGTCAATAAGAGTTGGATGGGGACACCACACCTGGTATGAAAAACTGGAGTCAGAAAGGTTGATGCTGCTGGTTCTAGAATTTCAATGAAATTTGTTGTAGAGTTGGCAAGAGTTGTGTATGTTTCTAATCAAAGCCTGACACCAGAGGGCGCCTGTGCTGCAGGGTTTCTCCTTCCAAGCTAGGAGGAAAGGGGAGAGCGTGGACCCCCCACCCCAGGCCTCCTCCCAGCGGAGGAGAGGAGATGGGCTGGCTGGAATGGGGAATTTAACTGGGGGGTGGTGCAAAGTCACCCCAGGTTCATGTGCTGAAGACTTCCAGGTGCATCATGGGACATGGCTGCTTGCTCTGTACTGGGGTCATATGATCTTGAGCTCGGGTTGTGTGTCCGCGGCTTGAAGGAAATGCCCCTGAGGTTTGCAGGAAAAGTCAAAGAGGAACGGAGGTGGCCAGAGTGGCGTCATGCAGCCAAGTGTAATTCTCAGCAGCCGCTCTGCTCTTTGCATACATCCTCCCCTTCCTCCTTCCTTCAGCGAGCATCTTCTCCCTTCCCTGGGAACCCCGAAGAATGGCCTCGGTCATTCACATGAGACTTCCCAAGCCCCTACCCTCATGAATTGGCCTTCTTCCTCTCCCAAATATTTGTCTTCAATGCACTGTGGAATTGGCACAGGCCGACTTTGGGCTTGTGGGACCTACGGTTTTTTTTTAACTACAACCCCAAGGACAAAATTGTGATGAAGGATGATTTTAACCCATCCCTTCTGCATCTTTTCGTTCCTCCTGTCACAAAATCCTGGCTGATCTACTGCAAATCACCCAGAGTTTCCAGCAGAGTTAGTACTGCCTTCTGTTCAGCCCTCCCGAACAGCAAAATATCCTGGTATGTACCAGTTTGCCGATATCAAAACAAGCCTATTTGGAGAAGAAACACGGGAGCAGCTCCAGAGGTCCATCGAGAAAGAGAAGGTCAGACGAAAACACTGAACTTGACCCAAGCTTCATAACTTGTCTTTGGCACTCTGGGTTCTGTCAACGCAGCAGTGCCGATCTCTCCTTCACTTTGTTCACACACTCGAGGTAGCCATTCCTCCTGGCAAATCATCCATAAATGCCTATTTGTGGATCGCACCTATTTCTGCACATGTGGATGCGATCAGGGAAAAGCGCTCCACTCATTTGTTAAAATGGGTTATACCATTTCCACAAAACAAGAGCAAGCCATCAAGAGGGGAAGGAAAACAAATGCAATGACATATACTGGACAATATCTGTTCCAATGCATGCATATTCGATGTCAAACCGTTCTGAATAATTCCTGCCAGAGTCTTTACCACAGTTCAGTGCTTTGTTTGCTTGAATGGTGGCAAAACCCAGAAGGGAAGCACCGAAAACAGGCTGCGTGCAAAAAGACTAAGCATTTTCAAAGGTGGCAGCGATGGGTCTTTTTCAATAAATCTGACATATTTCAGAAGGAAGTGCTTCTCCTTTCGAGGAAATCGCCCCCAAATTCTAGAAAAAGGCTTAGCCTGCTTCCCATGATGAAGGGACTGTCGCTCTAACACCATCAAATTGTCCCTGATTTTCTTCCTTGGCACCTTTGAGAGCACTTTTGTATGACCAGCTGCAGCCCTGCTTCTCGGCTCTGCAGCCTTTTGATTCATCTGGCCTTTGTATTTTCCTTACAAAAGTTCTAATTTTGGGGTGTTAATTTAAACATGGAAGCAGTTTTCCTGCACCGAGGCTAACCTGCTGCAGTCCTTCAGGCTCCTGCCTTACTCCATTTGGTTCATCGCTTTACTATATTTCTACGGCTGTCCGTACGCTCTCTGAGCTACACAAAGCAAAACACACACATTAAAAACAAACAAAAAAAAACAGTGTTAAAAAACAGTATCCAAAATGTGGCAACAAATAAAAGCCTTTTCTTTCCAGGAGGCAAAAATAAAAGCGCTTTCGGAGCTGGGGTTATTAAAACAAAGCGCACCACATCAGTTCAAAGTTTGTGGGGCCGGAGGTTGGAACAAACTCTTGAAAAGGCCTGTGTGAATACAAGGTTCTTCATCCATAGCAAAAGGAGACCACCAGGCAAGGCTGTCGGCGTCCTGATATTATCGCAAAGAAGCCCTTCTCCATAGCAGCCATCTGCTTCACTTGACTTGGCAGAGACATATGGAACAGGTTTATGCAGGTAAATGCAGGTGATTTTTCAGGTGACTTAGTCCCAAGCCAGTCAGAGCCTTAAAGGTGAAAACTTTACAGTGGTTCCTGAGATAAACGAGGGCCCAACTGAGCAAAGAAAGCACTGCAATGATACAAGCAAAGAGCAAGAGCGTTTCCGCTTGGTAATCGCTGTTTCTAAATGCAGCGTCTCACACGGGGCATTTCAAGAACTAAGAGGCTCAGACCAAGGGCTCATCCAGTCCTGGATTCCTGTCCACACAGTGGCCAACCAAATCCGCCCACAGCACCCTCACACCCAAGTTCTCCAACAACCAGTGCGTGTAGGCTCACTGCTCCTGACACTGCAGGTTCCACATGGCCATCAGAACCAGTCGTCATCAATCGCTGATTTTCTATGATGTCCAATTCTCTTAAAGCCAACCAGAAGCTCCACTTTGCCCCGTGGAAGCGAATTCCATGGTTTAATTCAGTGTGATGAAGTCCTGTGCTTTCGTCTGTCCTGAATCTCTCACTAATGAGCTTCAGGAGGTGACGCCAGTACTAGTATTAATTCTCCCTCTCTACTTCCTGTCCGCCACACTTAATTTTGTACACGCTTGTCATGTCTCCCCGATTCACCTTTTTTTCTAAGCGAAACAATTTGTCAGGAGATTCAGCTCTGGGATCTTCTTTTTAGGTGTCGTGACCAAACCTGTACACTGTATTCTGAATATGGCCACACCATAGACTCCCTTAAGGGGAATATAGAAACAAAGAAACAGAGCGAGTCGGAAGGGGCCTCCCGGGCCATCTAGTCTGACCCCCGGCGCCAGCCGGCTCCACGCACGACATGCCCAAATATGGTTTTGGCAGTCTATTTTCAATCCCTTTCCTAATTATACCCATTTATGCTAATTATACTCAGCATGGAAATTGCCTTTTCCACAGCAACCACACATTGGGTTGTCATTTTCATCACACTCTCCACCACAACTCCAAGATCTCTTTGTAGGCCCGTCACAGCTAGCTCCGATCCTATCAGCTTAGACTTGAAGTTTGGATAAATTATTCCCCACCATGCATCACTTAACATTCCCATTTGGAGAGCAGCTTTTGGCACTCCTGGCGGTCCCTTTTTGCTTTAAACACCCCAAAATGTGGCATGATCTGCAAACTTGGCTACGTCATTGCTCACTTCCGATTCCCGATCAGGAATGAGTTGCAAAGCATTGGTCCCAGTTTAATAGGGAGAATGTAGATCAACCCTGACTGCTCTTCAGAAGGCCAGATACTGAAGAGGAAACTCAAATACTTGGGCCACCTAACGAGAAGGAGGGACTCCCTGGAGAAGAGGGTGATGCTGGGAACAGTAGATGGCAAAAGAAGAAGGGGGAGGCAGAGGATGAGGGGGCTGGATGGGGTCCCTGAAGCAGTCGGCGTGAGCTTGAGTGGACTCCGGGGGATGGTGGAGGGCAGGAAGGCCTGGAGGAGTGTTGTCCATGGGGTCGCGATGGGTTGGATATGACTTTGGACATGATTGCTAACTCTGCTCAGCAGTCTTGGTGGGGGACTTTGTATAAGGTCTTTTAGAAGTCCAAGTAAACAGTGTCACCTATTTATTGACACCTATTTTTTGAACTCTAAAAGGGTAGAGAGATAGGACATACTTCTTATAAAGATGAGCCTGATAGAAGAGTGGACTTTTCAATCAACCTTCTGTCCACACACATAAATGGAGGACGGCCAGTGTTTCTACTCCAGAATGTCATCAACCCAGCCCTTCCTTCCTGGGCTCCTTTTGAAAAATGTGTTGCGTTGGTCTTCTCCAGTTTTCCAGTACAAACGCAGATCTTCGGGACGTGCTATATATTTTTGTTAGAAGATCAGTCATTTCATATCTGAGTTCTTTAAGAACTCTAAGATGGATACCATCTGGCCCTGGCGATTTATTAACTTTCCGTTTGTCAATGTGCTTGAGAACCTCATCTTTTATCACTGTTATTTGCCTCACTTCCTCAGACTCCCTTCCTGAAAACATCGGCTCAACCGTAAGTACATCTTCTGCAGTGAAGACCGATGAAAAGAATTTGTTTCGTTTCTCCACAATCCCCTTATCCTCCTTTGGTACTCCTCGAACCGCCTGGACATCTAACGGCCTCTTGGCTTGTTTCCTACTTCTGATGTATTTAGGGATTTATGGTTGGCCTTGAACTTGTTAGTGAAACGCTCCTCGAAATGCCTTTTCACATCTGGTATGGTCAGCTCATGCTCCCTTCATTTGGACAAGACTTCCATTTTCCAAAAAAAGCCTTCTGCTCTAGAAATTCTTCCATAACATTGCTTGTTGACTACCTCAGCTAGAAGACATTCTACATCTCTGGTATGTCTTCTAGCTGAGCTTCTATGATGGCAGGTTTGAATGGCCTCCAAGCATTTTGGAGGGATTTTAACCCCCTTGACACCTCCTTCCAACTTCCTTTTAGAAACACAGAAACAGTGAGTCAGAAGGGTCCTCCAGGGCCATCTAGTCTGACCCCCGGCTTTTGACCCAGTTGTCTCAGTTAGGGGAGTTCCCTTCTTGGAAGGGAATTGTGATTGTGTTGGACTGCCTAGGCAGTGGGCAAATATTCAGTCTGATAAGCATGACGGCTCCTACTTCCGATCGCTTCAGCAACTGTTAGATCTCATCATAGGTTTTGGATGACTCTACTTAAATCCAGAGTCACGTCTCCTCGGTTCCAGAGCACAGCCATTTAAGGCACTGAATAATGTGACCTTTGTCATGAACGGAAGGTGTAGTTATCCATCACTGCGCAGCAACCAGAATTCACCTCGTATCACATCCTCAGCTGGAGGCTTCCCTGCCTTCATTTCCATCTCAAGCCGCCTTCAGCTTTCTGGCCTGGGCTCTGCTCCCTGAAGGTTTTGTAGTCTTCTATGACCTCTTGGACATACATACCAGGGTCCGCTCCAACGCCCCTTCCTGGTTCTTCCTATACAGAGCTTTACATTCCATGCCACCAGGTTTCCAAAATGTGCCGCAATTCTGGCTTCTCCGTTCAAACCCAGCACCCCGTCTCCTCCATCGTGTCTCAATTCGCACGGAAGCAGTTGAGCAAGAGGAAGGTCATACAAGTGGGAGGTCAGCAGACGATGAGTAACGGAGAGCAAGCTACCTCCACCCCGTGTGGCTGCAGCCGGCCTATCGGCCAGAGCCCACAGCAAGCCCTTTGAACCATAAAAGCCGCCAGTGACAATGCTGGACAGGTCAGCCCCACCACGAGATCCTTTTCAGGGGGGTGCAGCCTCTCCCTGAACAGGCACAACCATCACTCCCCTGCGGGGGGGGGGACAAACCACCCGCTAAAGGCGCCTCCCCCTTTTTGCTTTGACTCTCAGCTGATCTGCCCTCGTCCCATGCGATTCTGCGCCCGAGCGCTGCTGTGCAACGTCCACACGTCTGATGGCGCGTCCACCGATCACCGCCTGCACGCAGCCTTGCGGCCTCGCTCACAGTCGCTCGCCGCCCCACACCCGGGCTGAGCGCGCCTTCTGCGGCTTCTCCCCTCCCGCTCTTTTCCCGAGAACTGAGCCCTGCTCCATCCGAGCAGCTCCCCCTCAGCCTGGAACCACGCTTTACATCTACCCGGACAGCAACAGCGGCTCCCCACGTGCTTCTCGGGCAGGAACGCCAAGGCGCAGGCAGACGGGCCGGGGCCCAAACCCGGGGCGGGTGCTCACCCCGCGGTGTGCCAACCCGCTGCTGCCCGCGGCTGCCCCAGCCATCCGTGCCCCCGCTCCGAGCATGGTGGCTCGGCCTGCGAGCAGTCCGCCTGGCTTCCTGCCTCCTGGGCCTGGCTGTGGCTGCTTGACTTTGCAACCTGGGCACCCGCAGCCAGGGCTTTGCGAATGACAAAGCAGCTCTGGAAAGCAGGTACTGCTTCCCTGGTGGCGGTGGCAGCAGCGGCGGCGGCGGCTGGGCTGGCGGGGAGGGGAGGAAGAGGTTTCTGCTGCGCAGCCAGCTCATGTATCCAGCCTCTGGGGGAAAGGCCAAGGTGATGGCAGAGGAGGGGAGCTCATTCCACCATGCTGGCTGCTTTCCCAGCTGCTAGAGACAAGCTCCTGTGCCGCCTTCCAGCAGGGAGGTGCCCCCAGTCGAGCAGAGCGAGCGAGGAGGAACCAGCCGAGGGAAGCGGGCCAGTGGCCCCTCTCGGAGCAAGGCCGTGCTCTTCCTCTCCTGGCCCGAGATCCCCCCACGCCACTCCCTCCTGCGAGCCTTCCTGCGCTGGGGTTCCCCATCCTCCTTCCCTGCCTGCGAGGAGCCCCGACCGCCCGGCAGGCCTCCCCCGCTTGGGGCTCGTGCCAGCCCGAGCCGACATCCTCCCTTGGCCAGGCTGAATGGCCACGGCCGAGGGGCAGGCGGCTTGGATCCGCTCTCTTCCCGTTCCCCCTTCCCTTTCCTTTCCTCCCGCCGAGGCGAGGCGAGGCGAGGCGAGGCGAGCGGGCAGGAGGACGGCTTGGCATGGCTTGATGGAAGGCGCAGCTGCCACTGCTGAGCGCTTAACTCCTCCAGCACCGGGGCACAGGGCTTCGCTCCCCCTCCGGGAACAAAAGGGCAGGCGCTGTGGTGCTCGGGGTGCGGGGGCCGCCGGGCGAGGGCTCTGGGTGGCCGGCCGGCGGGCCCAGCGGCTCTCCCACGAGGCCCCGGGCACAGCAGCGCCATGCACAGGTGCTACGAAGCCCAGCTGGCACTGCCACTGCCCGGCCTGGCCGGAAAGCCAGGTAGCCCTGTCCCCACCACACGGCCAGCCCCCTGCGTCTGGAGCAAGGGGGCAAAGGGGAGGCGCGCCGCCCCCCTCCTGCCGCCCCCCAGCCCCTTTTGGGCCGCCTTTCTCTTCTGCAGCAGGGGAGGGAGGGGGAGGGGGACGTGTCTGTCTCTTTAAGGCTGTCAGGTTGCAGAGAGCAGATGGCATCTGCTTCCAGTCCTTGTTCTTTGTGCGACTGCACAAAAGAGGGAGCCTTGTCTCTCCTGAATTCCCCCCCCCCTTTGTGTTGGGGTGGAGCTGGGTGCGGGGAGAATGCAGCTGGGGAAGGCTGGAGCCGAGGGAGGAAGAGGGGGAAGAGGGGAGGGACCACGGTGGGGAGGGGGCGTGAGGCAGATTTACTGCAAGAGTAAACTTGGATTTTCCAGACCTTTGCGCACCAGAGGAGGGGGGGCGGGGGCTTCTTGGAGGGCATCTGTGCCCCCCTGCAGTGCACAGACGCGGCCCCCCATCTCCCCTTTTCCCTGCCACCAAGTCATCCGAAGGTGCCGAAGTGGAAGGTTGAATGTGTCTAAAACCCGGAGACCTTCCAGAGGGCGGCACACGGGGGTAGCAATGGAGGCCAGGTGCTTCCGAATTAATCCGTCCAGCAGAATTCGGGAGTCACGGGGTGCGGCGTGACAGAGGTGGCGAAACGATGTGTCCAGATGCCAACTCTTTGAAAAGATGAAGGGCACAGCGGTGGGACAAGGTGTACCTTTCTTCAGAAGGGGCTCTTTCTGTCGTGGAGGAGAACTGGAAAGGGGCTGTAGGCACGGAGGTGGAATCCGAAATCTGGAGACCGGAAGCGGTGCGCAGGCACCCATACATAACACGCATGGGTTGGACCGCGCGTGATGCTCGGGGGGAGACGGCCCGGCCCGGGGGCAGCATGGCCTGGGGAGATGTGGGGCAGGATGCGCTCACGGCGGGGTCGGCACGGAGTGTGGCTCACAAGCAGGAGGGCGGAAACGCTCGGGGAAGCGTGGCATCAATGGGGCAGTGGCTCTGGGGGGAACGCGGCTGCGAGAGCGAGCAGGAAGTGGCTGGTGGCAGGCAGGCAGGCAGGCAGGCAGGCAGGCAGGCAGGCAGGCAGGCAGGCAGGGTGGTGGTGCTGAGCAGGGTGCCCGGGAATCGCAGGAGGGGGAGAGAGAGGCTCTTTGTGTGCGGGGCGGAGGGAATGCAGGATGTGGAGAGCGGGCGGCTGGCTGGCCCGGGGGAGCGTGCCTCTGCCTCTGCCTCTGCCTCTTGGTGGAGGTGGGAGCGCCGCCCTGCGTGCCGAACGGGGGAGTGTGTACGTGACCCCAGTCAGACCCTTCCGCTCCCCTCTGCTCGCCGGCCGAGCTGCAGGCCAGGCCTGTTCCCCGGAGGGCTATCAGATCCTTTAATCTTCAGCTCGTGGAAGGAGGCTGGCTCTGCTCCGAGCACTTTCCCTCGCATCTGCATCCCGCCGCCGCCTCCTCCTCTGCCACCACCACCACCCTTTGCAGGCTTTGATGTTCTGTGCCTCCACGGCGAGGCGGGTGGACGCGGGGACCCACGCCCGCCCGGCGTGTGAACACGCCCGTGCAGCATGCACGCGGGCCCATGCACTTCCTGCTCGTCAGCTGTGCCGCGGGGAGCGCGGCTCGAGTGCCGAGGAGGCGGGAGAGGCCGCCCCACGCCCGGCTCCGTGGCTGGAGGGGGCCCTCATCCCACTGCGCCAGCGGAGGGCGGGCAGGCCGGCCGTGGGCTCCGAGCTGCCAGCCACAGGTCTGAATGGCCCTCCCATGCGGTGAAGGGACCGGGCAGGCCACTCGTGTGGTGTCGGCTAAATTTAGGAGGCTGATTATAGTCTGGGGCTTGGAAGCAACGGAGGAAAACTCTCGGCAAATAGAAGCGGCGCTCTGGAGGAATGGGGAGGAAGCACACTGTACGAGACCTCGCGGAGACACACACGGCGTGTGAGGGAGACGGGGCAGGCCCCTCTCTGCATGTGCACAGAACCGTTTCTCCCCATCACTGTCTCAGGCGGGCGGCCGTTCCTGTAGCTTGGCCTCTGCTCAGCAGAGGCAGGCGACGTTTGCGGCTGGAACAGTCACCACAGCGCAGGACTTCTCGCGCTGCCCAAAGCAGAACTTCAAGCCAGACAAAGTGACGTTTTTGAGCAGAGTGATTACTCTTGCCGCCTGTCAGGGCTACCTGAGCTTTCGAGCCAGGCGAAGCGCTTTCGTCAAGGCAAAGGAGGGCAGACAAAAGGCAGAAGCCGATCGGCGGCACTCCGGGGTGCGTCTCCGCCGACGCAAGCCTCGTCGGCCAAGGCCTCGTCTTGCGGGTGCTTGAAGATGCAGGCGCACCTTCGCCCACCTGCTCGGCAGTCCCTGGCCGCAGCCGTGCGATGAGGCAGCCTCCCCAGATGAAGTGCTGGACCAGAAGAAGGCCCTTGTGCTTTCCCCACGGGAGACGTTGGCCGCTTACGGGGCCACCAGTCATCTCACTCCGGATGGAGGCCCCTACGTGCTGCACTCTTGGGCACCTGCCTTCCAGCCCGGTGTGGGGCAGGCCCCGCTGTCCTCCGCCCCCTTGCCCAGTGCTTGCGGATGCCCTGCGACAGGGAGCCCCGGCGGCGAGGGCGAGGGCGAGGGGGTGGCGGCCTTGGCGCAGGAGGGCTCGGCAAGGGACCAGACGCCGGCGCTGCCCTCCGAGCAGAGGCCGCATCTCCCGGTGCGAGCCAGCATGGCGCTGATCTCCCGGCGGGGCGTCGAGCCAGGAGGGCGGTGCCGCCGGCCACCATGGAGGATGCCAGCCACCCTGCCGCTCCCGTCGCGGAGGCCGTGGGACCGTTTTTAGCCTCCTCTGCCTCCCTTCCGGAGCTTCTGGCCTGCCCTGATGCAGGCAGAGTGAGTGGGTGGCGGAAGCAAGGCGCTGCGGCTGCATTTGGACTGCCTCAAACGCAGGGGGATTTGCATTCGCTTTATGCATTGTCTGAGTGCGACCAGCCCACACGACTCTTGCAGGCGGCACACGGAGAGCCCCCCGCAGGAATCGGCCGTGCCGGGGCCTTGTCAGGCCCTCCTGCGGCCACCCGGGGCCTGCGACCGCTGCCACGGAGAGAAGAACAGACCTGCTCCTGGGCTGGCACCGTTCGCAGCTCGGCAACTCTCCTCCCCGGGATCGGCCGCTCCTGTGCTCGGCCCCGCCTCCCGCCCGCATCGAGCAAGGGGGTGGGCGAGGCACTTGTCCAGCAGGGAATCGGCAGATCCGTGGCCCTCCGCTTTGTGTTCGCAGCTGCTGCTCCAGCTCTCCAGCCTCTGCCGCCACCCTCCCCGGCAGCCAAGTTCTGGGCTCCCTCACCCATTGCAAAAAGCGCCGGCCAGATGGAGACGCTCCCCTGCCGCTCAGCCCCAGCCGCCTCCCCTGCGCAGCCGTCCTTACGGGCCTGTTGCTATGGGTTTGTGCCCGCAAGCGCAGTGAGCGCGCAGGTGCCTGGGCAGAGCGTGTGTCTTCTTTGTCGTGCACCCGGCAGGGCAAGATGGGGGCGTGGGGGGAAGCCAGGAGGCCCCGAGGAGGAAGGCAGGGCCGAGGTGGGGTTCGCCTGTGCCGGACTGCAGGCGGTCATCCACGCGCAGGCAGCCCCCTGGTTTCTGGGACTCCCCCTAGACCGGGCTAGATTCGCATGCTTTGGACAGGGCAGGACTGGTGCGGCTGGAGGCGATGGCTGGACGGCTGGTTGGATGAGAGGGAGGGAGGCAGGGAGGGGATTCTTGGAGAGAACTCACTGAATATGGGCAGAAGTCTTTGTTACAGGGTTTCAGAGAGGACAGTCCTCTGTTCGAAGGCTACCAAGGGCCGTGTCTGTCACTATTTGAAGGGCTGAAGGAGAACACGCCATCAGCAGCGAGAGCAAATGCCTGGGAGGCTGCCCATCTTTAGCGCCCGGAAGCCAACCGAGCAAGCCAGGCAGATCTCTGACCACAGCCTTCATGCTATGGCGAAGCCTGCTCTATTTCTATTAAATCATCTTTCTGCACTTTGCGTTTATGCATAGCAATGAACATAGATGCGGCTGAGGAGAACCGCGTGCTCTTTCTCGGGGAAGCGTTTCCTCAGGATCGGTGAGTCAGGAGAGGTCACCCTGCGTAACTCTTGCGATTTCAGGACGGAGGCAGAGAGAGAGAGAATCTGGCAGCCGTGTCAAGGCACACGTGCGTGCACAGAGGGAAGAGGGTGCGGGTCGGCCAGCGGCTGCTGGGAATTTTCTCTCTCCCTTTCAGTGTCTCAGCGATCCATTTGCCTCTTTCATGGCTCTTGTGGTGCACGGCATTCCCGTTAGAGGATTCTGTTCATTCAGTCCTTGCTACAGGAGCAAGTTCCCCCCGGCGGCTGCCTGTACCAATGGATTTCACCTGTGCCTACCCTAAAAAAACGTGTCTTCCCAGCATAGTCCAGGCTGAAATATTCTGCCTTTTCTCCATTGTGTAGCTGCTCCCAGTGGCAAACCCACACTGCAGTGCTGAAGGGACTTGTGGCGTTAGGTTTGCACGAAGCGTTCATTTCGCTCTGTGCAGAACGGTGACCAGGTGTATATATAAACATACAGTTGTGCTTTACAGTTTTCTATATTTCACCCTTCCACATTCGCATTTGATCCGCCTCGTCAAACTTCCGCACACTAAACACACCCACCCACACTCCATTCTGTGGTGACAGAAGCTGTCCCTGAGGACGGCTGAAGAGCCATGGATCCACCAGGTGGACTTGGGAAAAGCAGATTCTCAGACTTTGATCTCCATCTGGGAATATCAGCACACATCCTAATGAGCTTTGAGGTTTTGTCCCTTCAGAAGGCACGAGAGAGAGCTGTGCTTCTGCCTCCCCTCGCGAGGTCCCCTTCTTTTGTGCAGGGAAAAAACGGCTTCAGCGTTGAGGGACCAGCCTCCCTCCAGGAGGATCAATTATGAAGCCGCTCCTCCCCAGCCCCCCAGTGCAGGCCAGTCCCCGTCTTCTCAAGCCTTATCCAAACCCGAACGATCCCAACCAAACCCAACGCTACAACGGAGCGGAAGACGCGAGGACCCAAAGCACAGGCAGCACCGGAGCAAACGCCCTCGCTCGCACAGGCGCCCAAGATAGGCGCCCAAAACCTGACCCCTGCATTCCATTCCGGCTAATTGACCAGGAAACAAACAAGACTCCAGCTAGATGGGGTGGATGGCCTCAGCTCCCAGGGTCCTTGTTTCCTGCCAGCACAACCACTTCCCCCACGGAGCTGCTCACCACCTCCGTGCACACAGCTGGAAGCCAGCCTAGGAGCTCGGCTCCTTTGACATCAAAGGGCCTTCTACAAAGAGCCTGCGAACAAACAGAATTCCCTCCAAAACTCTCCTCGGCTTCCTCCCCTCTGCAAGCAGGAGGGTCAGGGACGACGCTTCCCCACGACCCGCTCCCTCCGGTCTGGAGTTTCTCTGACACGTCGGCAGCGCCAAGGCTTTGCACCCAGAGCCCGCCAAGGCTTTGCACCCAGAGCCCGCCAAGGCTTTGCACCCAGAGCTGCCTTGTCACCTGTCTTGTCTCCCCGCCACCCACAGCTGTCCTCACAGCTGCCTTTTGTTTTATGGCCCGGCTGAAAATCCATCTTTGGCATCAGCCGTGTGGTTTCAAATCTCCATGAGATTTTTTTCACCCTCCTGAATCATCCGTTTGGCTGCCTAGGAGGCCGGTAGTCTATTCCCGCGGTGAATCCTACTGCGAGCAAAATGACAGGAAATAGAGAGCCTGGTATTTATGAAACAGAAAAAGAGAAGATTGGAAACCACCAAAAGAGAGAGCGGGCTTGAGCGGAAGGGGACGACAAAGTGAATTTCTATAGGAATCGGCCAGAGTTGCTGTAGGCAGAAGCAGAGTTTTAAAACAGACAGAGCACAGATAATCATGCGGAAAGGGGGGGAAATATCAGAGGGTTTTAAGGAAGGCTGGGATAGATGGAGAAAAGCAGCGTAGGGGAAATCAGGTTGGTATTTACTGGGCCACTGGCAGGTAATTGGGTAAACAAAGCTGAAAGGATATGGAGGAGGGGCGGGGATAGGAAAAGCTGGTTCTCACAGGTTTGCTTGTGCTCTGTCGGAAGACCCCCCTTCCTGGGGCTCCCATCTCAGGCCTCCTGCACGGTCCTCCTCCTCCTCCCTTCCATGGGCTCGGCTCAGCCGTTCTCCAGCAATTTGGTGGACCTCTGCCCCACATACGTCGGCGAAGACCTCCGTTTCTGCTTCCGGGAGACAAAAAGGGAATGAGGGAAGAGAACGCCTCGTGGGGGATTGCTGTGAGATTTATAGGGATATGAAGAAATAATTTAAGGGTGCAGGCTGTGGGTTTGGACAGAAATGAGTCCAACAACGCCAGCATCTCCCAGGCAGCCGCCTGTCCAGGACTGTGCCCTTAATGTTCTGGTACCGCCGTCCTACGCACGCTAACCAGGAGTAAAGGGTTCCAGAAAACATAACAGCTGCTTCTGAGCAGGCAGATGTGGGACTGCCCTGCTACCCAAGTTCCTACCAGTCAGTTAAATCCTGAATGTTTCTGGGAACAAGCCTTTGGACCCTGTTAGATCACCCCTTCCCTGACATGCTGAAATTTGAAATGACACCCCCACAGAAGACTGGCCTGAGCCCCTGTTTTATTTCCCTTGTAAATCCATTTAATATTACTCCTACAGTAGGGAAGATT
Organism: Varanus komodoensis; assembly: GCF_004798865.1. NCBI lineage: Eukaryota > Metazoa > Chordata > Lepidosauria > Squamata > Varanidae > Varanus > Varanus komodoensis. Next base: position 2,330,584 of record NW_025336157.1, on the reverse strand, counting down.
ACCAATTTAGCTATATTTTCAAATTGCTCTTTTTCACTCATGGATTGTAGAAAAGATCTAAACAGCAAGAGGGTCTCGCTGTCTGTTTTCAGTGATACCTCTGTATCTATGCGTGAGGAATCACCGACAGAAAATGGACAAACATACCACGAATGCCATGCGTCCTTCAAACTTTCTGGTAGAACTGACATTTAATTCTTCTGCATGTCTAAGATTCCTGGGCGGAATTTTCACAGAAATTGGGGTTAAGAGACTCCCTTGGGCAGTCCATTTTGGGGCAGTGGAGGGGAAAATATTCCAAGCTGACCTGCAAGCACATGGCCTCTGGAAGTGCTCTTGCACAAGCGCCACCAGAACGAACGGGAGTGCGCCACGGCCCACACCTCCCATTCTCCTCGATGATATTTGTGCAGAGCGAGCGAGCGAGCATGTGTGATTCATTTGGATTTTCCGCCTCAGGCACCCAAACACCCAGAGTTCAGATCTGAGCTCTCCTATAAAAAGCCGCTCAGCCTCGATAGCTGTGATGAGGCGCTAGGCCGATCCCATGTGGGGTTTGCACGCTCTCTCCGGAGCGGTTTCCCCATTATCAGCAGAGAGCGCCGAGCGTGGCCAGCACAAAAGGACCGCCAGCTAAAATTGGGCAGATGCCGGATGATTGCACGGGGGTTTTCGGTGGCCGCAGGGTGGAAGCGGGGCTGCTGTCGAGCAGCCTCTTTCTTCTGGCTGGGGAGCGAGTGAGAGGAGCCAGCCGGGAGCAGGAGCCGGAGCCGGAGGGGGAGGGCTGCCCGTCCCACGTGCCTCCTGTGGGGACCTGAAGCTCAGCATCCCTGGGCACCTTCTCCGCTGCGCTCCCGGAGGAGGGCTGCCTGCCTGCCTGCCCGCCCGCCTCCCCGCCGGCGAGGCAGCGCGGGGAAGGGACTCGCGCCCCAGGAGCCGCCCGCGCCCCTTCCCCGCGCCTGACCTTCCCCTCGCGGCGCAGCACATCTGGCCTCCGCCCGCCCCTCGCCGCGCGCCTCTTGCCCCCGCGTGCCTCCCTCTGGCCAGATGTGCAGGCAGGCGGAAGGGTCTGAGGGAGGTGCTGAGGCAGGGGACTGGAACTACTTTCGCACGGCAGCGGCGCGGCGGCGGCGGCGGCGGCGGCAGGGCCGGAGCGGAGGCAGCCACGGCTCATTGTGTGCGCGGGCGGGAGCGGGCGGCGGGCGGCGGCGGCGGCGGCGGCGCCTGCGGACGGCCCGCCTCGCGCAACTTTTCCGCCAAGTCCCTCGCATGCCTCGAGCGGGGCGGCGCTCCTGCCGGCCCTTCTGCGCCTCGCCAGGGGGACACCGGGGGCTCCGGCGCGGCGCGCTCTCTGCGCGCCCGGGGCGGCATCCGCGGGGCAGCAGGGAGGCGGGCCGGACCTCCCCGGGGGGCCCCCGGGGCGGCTCCGCGGGGTCGCGGCGGTGATGTCTCCCCCTTCCCTCTTCTCTTCGCAGCCCGGAGCCCTCGGGGCGCTCGCCCGCGGCAGCGGCGCGCTGGGGAAGTTCGCCTGATGGGCGCCCGCCGCCCCCGCCCAGGTGCTCCGGCTGCGCCCCCCCGCGCGCGCCCCCCGCGCAACTTCCACCGCAAGTTTCTTCCCGCTCCCCATGCCCCCTGCGAGGAAGTTTGCGGGGACTTGGGGGTGAGAGAGGCGCTCTCGCCGCGGGAGAGGCGCCCCGAGCTCTTCTCCTCTGCCCCCCGCGCGCAGCGTCCGCGACTGACCCCGACTTCCCCGGTCATGGATTTCGCCAAGGGTATTCCAGCTCTCCGCCTGATGTGTTAAAGTTGGAGGTAGGGACAGGGGGCGGGGAGACATCGTGGCCGCGAGAGAGAGAAATAAAGATATAAAAGTCAGTATTCGAGTTTCCCGGGAGAGGTGCAGAAGCTGGGAGGGGAAGCGAGAGCCGCCGCGGTCCTCGGGGACTTGGAAGATGCCTTCCGTAATGGAAAAATCGGGGATCTTGTCCAGAAGTCGCTCCAAGTCAGCAAGCAACGGCGGGCACCAGAACTCGGAGGATGACAGCAGCGAGGAGGAGCACTCGCACGGTAAGCCGCGCCGCGCCGCGGTGCGCGCACGGAGAGTTCCTCCGGGCGCCCCTTCGCCGCGACTTCATTGTGGTCCAGGGTGGGAGGAGCCGAGCCCATGGCGGCCGTGGGTCGCGGGGCTGCGCGCTGCGCTGCGCTGCGCTCCGAGGCGAGCCGAGGGTGCCCCGCGCTGCGCGGGAAACAAAGAGTTGCGGAGCCCCTCGCGGCGCTGGAGCGGAGGGCGCCGGGCGCCTGACACCGAGGGGCCCGGCTCGCCTCTTCCCGGGAGAGGGGGAAGGCCTCCGGGAAGCTCGGCCTGCCCTCTGCTGGCCGCGAGGCGAGCTGGGCGAGGGAGGACAAGCGCCGGGTTGACAAATGCCCCCGGGGTGGGGACAGCTGGGAGGAATCGCGGCCCGGGGGTCGCGCGCGCGCGCGGGGCATCGCTCCAGGAATCGCGTCTCTGCGGGGCGCATTTCCAAAAGTCGCTCGCAAAGCAACGGAGGTCTGGGGGGAGGGGAGGAGCAAGAGAGTCATCCGAGAGCGAGAGAGAGAGAGACCCCGATCATTAAGGAAAGAGCTGATGACCCCCTTGGGCGAAGCGACGCGATGCCACAAAAGATGAATCGTGGGAGCAAGAATAGGCCCCAGTGAGTTGAAGGGCTCGGGAAGGAGCCATCTGACGGGATGTCGCTCGATGGACTTAACCCCCTGGGCTTCCCAAGTGCCAGCCCAGGCCCGTGCCCTGTTTGTTGCCTGGGACCTCTAAATAAAATGAAGAGATGGTGCCAAAATACCTCGGTCAAGAGAGAGTGTCCATGCCACCGCCCCCCCCCCCGTCTAATCCTCCCTAGGTTCGCCACACTCAAGTAATTTTCCTCCTATCTTGTATCTGACCTCCTTTGCCTTCTGTGGTCAGCCCTCCAAAGCGTGGCGCCGCTAAGCGCTCCTGGGGCACTGGCCTCCCCCTCTTTTCCGCCCCTCCACCAGGTTAACAAAGGCCTGGGATTAGGATGCTGGCTCTGGTCTGAGCTCACTGCTTTATTGTCCCCGGATCCCTCTCCTCTCCTCTCCTCCCTCTGAACTCTGTTATGGCTTCCTGAGCACCCCTGGCTTTGTTAGGTTTCCCCTCCCGCTCCTTCCTGATGTGTGAGGAGATATGCCCCCCCCCACGCAGGGGATGTGCTTGTGGAAGGAGCCCAAAGGACCCCACACTCCTGTGCCTGCACCTGCAGCTTGGAATCTGGTTTGGGAGGGACAGAAGCGGCTGGAGGGGAGAGTTCGGTGCCCATCTGGCTATGAAGAGGCAGGCGAGGAAGTTACCTCGGGCCCCTCAAACATGCGCCTGGGAAAGGAGGTACTTCGAGAGCCCACCTGCATTACAAGGTGCACCCCCCCCCGAGCACAATACTGACAGCCACGGATCCGCCCGGAGTCCTGGTGCCAGCTTGCTGGGGCTGCGGGATGGGCCTGCCGACTCGCGTGCTTCCCGGCACTCGCCCGGGCGATGGGAGCAGCGTGTGGTCCCACGCCATCTGCTTCTCCCAGGTGCCGTCCGCGCGCCTCTGAGTCTGCCGGGGACCCCCGCCCCGGCTCCTCCGACACCACCCCGCTTGCCCTGTCAGGCTCTGTGGGTCCCGAGGAAGGGGAAGCTGGCGCCCCCTAGGCAGGGAGCGCCGTGCCGTAAATCTGGGTCTAGAATGCCAATCCAGTGGCCACCCGAGGATCCACCGGAAAAAAAATGAAAAAGCTGGCAGGCTGTGGAAGAGTCCCGGAATGGCTCTGATGCAGCCCCCAGCCCAGCATGTGTTTCTTGGCCCCGGTGCCAGAAAGCAAAAGCTCGGGAGCTCCTTGGCATGACGCGGGCTAAATGTTTCCAGATTTTGCCTGTGCTCAGCAGCTGCTTGGTAGGTTGGGTGGCTTCTGTTTTGTTTTTTAAGGAACAGGAGCTGGAGAGTGGGGGGGAGAGGGAGGAGGCTGTCCAAACACAGTGAAAACGGTGCCTGCCCGGCTGCCCCTCCGCTCTTGAGGTTTCCCTGCAGGGAACTTGAGGAGAACTGCCTCCTGAGGGGCGGGCGGGGGGCAGGGACGGGATGCGCCGGCCGCTTGTGTGGAGTGTTCCCCGCTCCATCCTGGGAGGCTGCAGCGGCTCACCCGATTGGCCGTTCCGACTGGGGGCCCCTGGCCACACAGTCACCCCCTCGAGGGATGAAGTGGGGCAGCAGGGAAGTAGAAGTGGGAACACACCAGCTGCGCTGCAGTCCCTGAAGCAGGAGACGCACAGGCAGGAGCAGGGCTGTCTCAGCTACTGGCCCTCCCAGTGCAAACGGCGCATCGACGGATCTGCAGCTGTAGTGGGCCGCTGAGCCGTCACTTCCCCTTCCTGGTATGCCCACAATCTCCGGGGAATTTCTCTGGGTGTGCATGGCTGGCAGGAGCGAACACAAGTGACCCGCTGGCTTGTTCCGGTGCCAAACTGGAGCCTGGGACCCAGGATGCCCCAGCGCCTTTTCTTGCTGAAGGGTTTGCGAGTCTTTGCCCTCGCTAGTCTCTGCTGGCCGCAGCGACTGGTGCTCCTTGCAGCTTGTCTCTCTTTTTCCCTTGCAGACAGCATGATCCGTGTGGGCGCAGATTACCAAGCTGTGATCCCAGAGTGCAAACCAGGTAAAAGACATGGCAGGAGGCAGGGGGAGATGTGAATCGGGCTGAGAGATGCAGGGAGCTCCGCGGCCCCTTCAAGTCAAGGCCGGATGGGTTTGAGTCCACATCTTCCTTCTTCCCAACGGGAAGTAGACCGTTTGCTCCCAAGGAGCGATGGGCACCCATGGCCCACTCCCCCCCCCCCAGGTGCCTTTCTTGACCCTGGCACTTCAAGCAGCCTGACGCTTTAACGCAGCTGTTCTTTTCTAAGACGAAATCGTGGGTGCTTCCGCACGTTTTGGGCTTGGAGGCTTTGCCTGCCTTGGATTCTGGGTGTGTGGAGAGGCCCCTGCTCAGTAGCCATTTATGATGGGGGAGGAGGTTCCTCTGAAAAAGGAGATCATTGGGTGGAGCTGGTGACCAGCCAGGAAATGCAGGAGGCGGTGGAGAGTGAGAGGGGACCGAACTGGAAGAGCCGGGGATGCTGGCCGGGGTTAAGGGCAGTGGGAGGGCCCAGGCTGGTGCGTGCGCCGAGCCCCTTGCTGGCTTCCATGCCGGAATGCCCCTCCTCTCCCCTCCTTGGGCTGGGGGCCCCACGTGGCGGCCGGGCGCCTCAGGGAGCCCTCCGACAGCCCTTGTTCTCCTCTTTGCCATCCAGAGAGCCCGGCTCGCTACAGCAACAAGGAGCTGAAAGGGATGCTTGTCTGGTCTCCCAATCATTGTGTCTCGGATGCCAAGTGTGAGTCGCTCTTCCCCGCCATTGTGTCGAGAGCAGCAAGGCAGGGCCAGAGCGGTGGCTGATGGGCCCTGCACGCGCCGTGGAGCGGTTCTCCTCGGGCCACGCTCCCTGCAGAGGCGCCTTTCCCCCGCGATGCTGAACTGGGTCCAGAAGCGAGCGAGGGCCAGCCTGGCTCCAAGGGGCGTGGGGGCGGGGAGCTCATTCGCCTTCCGCTGGTAGCAGAGCTGCTGATTGACGGCTCCCCCTTTCCCCCCTCTCAGGACTCCTAGAAGCAATTACCGTGCGACTGGTGTGCTGCTTCCAGCTCTCTGCGTTATTAATCTGGCTGGTGCAGGCAGCTCTGGGGGCTGGGGGGGATGGTGCTGAGCTGGGGCTGGAGCAGGCAGAGCCCCTAAGTTGGGGTTCGGTCCCCCAGCAGCGCTTCTGCTTCTGTGAAGGGGTGCAGAGGACGGAGCGCTGCCGTCAAGGGGGCGAGGGTGCTCCGGTCTGTTGCGCGCAGAGAACATCCACCTACGTGCGGGACGTGGCCACCCCGCTCCCCAAACCCACGCCAAGCCTTGGCTCTCGCGGGCCCTGCTATCCCATAACTCCAGTCTCTCGCTCCTGGGTGACTGCCTTGGAGCTCAGCCACGTCCTCGGCCTTGGGTGGGCTCCCGGCCACAGCGATCAGGAGCGGCTCCCCGCCAAGAGCCGCACAGAAGGGGTTCGGGGTGGTGCAGGAGAGGAACGGATCGTTCCCAGCCATGCCAGCCGCCCACTGAGGGGAAGCAGCGCCAGGAGCAGCTCAGAAGCGTTTGCTGTCGCCCCCCCCGCCCCCCAGCACCTGATGCTTCCCTCTTTCCCCCTCTAGTGGACAAATACATCGCCATGGCCAAGGAGAAGCACGGTTACAACATAGAGCAGGTAAAGGCAAGAGCCAGCTTCCGGTTTTCTAGTCCACCTAGCTAGAAAACACGATCCTAGCCATTCTGCAAGAGAAGCGCGAACGGCACAAACGCGGCCGCAGGAATCGGTTTATCGGATGCTGCACTCCATCTGGCGTCGAGCGGAGGCCAGCAAAGCCTGACGGAAGAGGACGTGGGTGGAGAGGACACCTAACATGGCCTCCTCTTGCAGCAAAGTCATGGGGCAGCAGCTTGGTTGGCCAGTTGAATGCAGGATGGCGTGAAGGGTCCGGGAGCAGAAAAACGGCCATTTGCGTTTGCCTCTGACCCGTTTGCCATCACCTCAGTGGCCCTTTTGCAGGGAAGGGCTCTGCTCCAGTTGTCGAGAAGCTCTAGCTTCCCGGCTTGTGGGCACGTGCTGTGTGTCTGGGGGGGTGGTAGTCACTCCTGCGTGCCCTTCTCTTCTCCCAACAGGCCCTGGGGATGCTGCTGTGGCACAAGCATGATGTGGAAAAGTCCTTGGCTGACCTGGCCAACTTCACGCCCTTCCCGGACGAGTGGACGGTGGAGGACAAAGTCCTCTTCGAGCAAGCGTTCAGCTTCCACGGCAAGAGTTTTGCTCGGATTCAGCAGATGGTACGTGTCGCACTCCCGCGAGCAGTGGGGCATCCGGTGCCCGGGACCAAGCCTGTTCTTGCAGGAATTACTCCTTGCACCTTAAAGGACTGGCACTGAGCTGGCTTGGTGGGTCGCCTGCTAGATCAGACCAGAACTCCGGGACTGTGCCTGCTGGATCCTTCTGGCCCTAACCACTGCCACGTTGCCCAGCCTCCGAGAGCGCGGCTTCCCACCTTCACGGCCCACCTTTTTGCCAAAAGCATCCCACTTTTCCCCTGCAGAGGACAGCCACAGCAGCTACACGGCGTGGGGGTGGGATTGGGACCCAGGCCCCCTTTCCCGTCCTTCCGTTCACGTGCCTTGGGGCCACACGAGCCCCAGGGCCTGGGTTCTGCCCCAGAATGGTCTGCCCCATGTCCTCTAGGTTGCTTAACGACATACCTGTTAGAACCACCTTGCTCCACAGCACGCCCGCCGTCCCTGGCTCTGCTCTTCCACTCACTGCGCTTCCTCTGCCTCCCACTCAGCTTCCTGATAAACTGATTCCCAGCTTGGTGAAGTATTACTACTCCTGGAAGAAAACAAGGAGCAGGACGAGCGTGATGGACCGGCAAGCCCGGAAGTTGCTCAGCAAGAAGGAGAAGGATGACAGGTGAGCAGGTGGCCTGAGCATTTTGTTTGCAGCGGAGGGAATGCGGCAGAGGCGAGCGCCGTGAGAAAAATTGCCTCTCAGTCCAGCAGGACTTCCATCAAGTCACGGGAGAGGCAGAATGAAGCACTGGGCCCTCCTCCCCAACACCCAGAGCACCCAGTGCAGGCCTCCTGCAGGCAAGCGTGGAAGTGGCTCCCTTGCTTGCCGGATGCAGGCTGGACGCTAAAATCAAAGGGACCCTTCAGATGCTGCTTTGGAGCGGACGGGCATGTTTTTTACAAGCGCATCGCAAGGATCCAAGGTTCCCTCTGGCACCGGAAGCTTTCTTTTGCCCGGGGAAGCCGGGGGCACAAGTAGGGGCCAGTCAGAAGCTGGTGTTTCCTGAGGGATATTACATATGTTGGTGAGACTGGCGCAAGGGCAGGGGTCCCTTGAAACCCAGAGGCGCTCAGAGTCCGCCTGGGAATAGCCCTGGGGTCCAAGAACACCCCATGGAGCAGTGAGGATGCAAAAAATGCCATTTTGAGGAAACCCGAAAAAGAACCTGGGATGTCTTCTAACAGCTGCTGCATTTCCCCTACAGTAACGATGAACTGGAGGAAACACGGCAAGCTAGCGAGGGTGAATTTGATGCCCTAGATCCCAAGAAGGAGGTAAGAAGTGACGACTCCCCAACAAGCCTAAAAGTTGGGGAGGTAAGGTAAGCCAGGAGAAACGTGCATCCTGTACCTTCCCTGGGTAGTTTTGTGGGGCAGCCAGGCCTGGTGAGAAAGCGCAATTCAAGCGCAAGACCTTGGAGGTGTTGGGAGTCTGGGCCAGTCCCCATCCTGTGGCAGAAGTTTGAGATGGGCTGCCTGGTTTTGGCATTCCGACAGCCTTCTTTAAAAAAAAAAATCCCTCAAGTTTCTATGGCTTGGGAAGCTGCATGTCTGAACTCACCAGGGTGGAGGAATCGTTGGCCAGTAGCAAGCGACCTTGGAGAATTGTTCCTCGCTGACTATACACTAAGGAGACTGTGGGGGAGACGCCTGACCCCAGGAACAGGCGGCCTGGGAAACAAAGAGTGACCATAGCTGGGACCATGGCTGTAACCTGTCAGGGAAGCAGCGTGGGAGACGCAAGGGCAGGTGATCCTTCAGCGCCCTCTGCCTCCTCTTCCTCCCCAGCCTAGTTACCAGAAACCGCTGAACAAACCGGGGCCCGTGAAGAAGGAAGTACAACTGTCACAGTATCGGCACCACCCCCTGCGTGCCCGTCGGCGCCCCCCAAAGGGCATGTACCTCAGGCAGGAGGACATCACCGGCCTCTCCGCCAGCCCCGACATGGCCGCCCTCACGCTGCGCCACCTGGACTCGCAGCTGGTTTCCCTCAAGCGGCAGGTGGAGCCCTGATCCTTCCCCACCCCACCCTGAAGCAGCGGCGAGCCTCGCTTTGGGAAATGAGTTTCTCCAAAGGATTTGGGCTCCTCGGGCTCGTTGCCCCAGGTGGGAGGGACGGGGAACACCTGACTCCTGACCTCTGGGCCTCTGTCTGGGCTAGGTTCAGAGCATCAAGCAAATCAACAGCAGCACAAAGCAGGTGTTAGAAGGAGGGATAGACAAACTGCGCCCGCCGGAGGTGAGCAAAGGTGGCATCCATCGCAGGGCAGGGAGAGGCGGGCAGGCTGGCCTTCTTCGCTGAGCTTGGCGAGATGAAGGGACACCCGTGCAGCGCAGCCGTCTCCCGGCCTTCTCTTGCAGACAAACATCAAGTTCAATTCACGCTGGACGACCGATGAGCAGTTGCTGGCAGTGCAGGGTGAGTCTCCAGGATTCGGTGAGGGGAAGGCCGAGCGGGGTCACTGGCGAGGAGGCGGAGAGGTGGAGGGTTTCCGCAGGAGCGAGTGCGGGCAGGCTGCCTCCCCGGCTCTGCGGGGTTAGAGGTCGGCCTGGAGGCAGCTGGGTCTTCATCGACGAATTCATGGCTTCTGCCCATTTCTTCAGAAGGAACGGTCCTTTTGGAATAGAGCGCCAGGACACAGGCTTCCTCCCGCCTAAAGCGCGGCTTGTAAATGGCAGCCCCATGACAGTTTCTCTGCTGCGTGGATCGGGCCTTCGACACGCCACGTCCACGCTCTACACACGGCAGCTGCGTGGGGAGTAGAACGTGCCGGCGGGTGCCATGGGCAGTGGCTTAGGTGTCACTGCTGGACTACGCAAACCACGCGTCTTTTCCGTGCTGTTCAGCTATCCGAAAATACGGCAAAGACTTCCAGGCCATTGCCGAGGTGATCAGCAATAAGACGGTGGCCCAGGTGAAGACTTTCTTCGTCAGCTACAGGCGCCGGTTCAACCTGGAGGAGGTTCTCCAGGAGTGGGAGGCCGAGCAGGAGGGAGCGGGCCTGGCCGCCCCGCAGGGCAGCTCCCCTTCGCGGGACCACAAGAGCTCCAGCGCGTCGCTGGCGAGCAGCGAGGAGGAGGACGAGGTGAGCGGGGGGCCCCGAGGGCCGCGGGGGGGCTCCCGGGCGCCTCCACGCTCCTGACGCGGCGCCCTCTCTCGTTGCAGGTGCAGATCACGGCCGTGTCGCGGTCCTCGCAGGAGCCGCAGCGGCAGCAGCCGCCCCCGCCGCCCCCGCCGCTGCCCCTCCCGGCCTCCCCCCGGCCGCCCCCGGCCGCCCTCTCCCAGCCGCCCCCCCTGCTGAGGCCCACGCTCCCCACGGCGCCCAGCCTGCACCGCCAGCCCCCCCCGCTGCAGCAGGGCCGCTTCCTCCAGCCCAGACTGTCGCTCAACCAGCCCCCGCCCCCGCTCATCCGGCCGGCCGCCTCGCGACAGGCGCCCCGCGGGGGGCAGCACCCGCCCCCACTCCCCAGCGGGTCGGGGGAGCCCCCCCCGCCCGCCCCCGGCTCCCTCTGAGGGGCCCCAGCCCGCGTCCCGAGCTTCCAGGAGCCTCGCTGCGCGCCGGCCGTGGCCGGGATTGGCACGACCGGCCCCGCCACGCTTGCTTGCTGTGGGGGGGGGGGAGCGGGGAGGAAAGGGGCCTCCCCCCCCTGGCCATCTGACCCGGTTCAGCTAACATCCAGAAAGCTGGCACTGAATTCCAGTCCCCAGGTACATGGAGGTGGGCGTGTTTTTTTCTTCCTTTTTTCCTTTTGTGAGTGGGGGGGGCACGAGAAGGGAAGAGGTGGGGGTCGTAGTGTGCGTGTGTGCGGGGGGGGGTTCTCTTACGTTTACACTGTTACAGGAGCAGTTGTGTCGGTGCCTGTGTGAATAGGGCAGGGGGAACGGGGGCCTGGCGGGTGGGGGGAGGAAGACAAGGATGAATTCGGGCCGGGCCGGGCGGGGGGAGCAGTCCGGGGCCGGGCGAGTGAGCGGGCAGGCTGGCCGGCCCATGTCCGTGCCCCCCCAGCCCCTTCCAGGGGAAGAGGCCTTCCCGTTTGACACAGAGACTTGGAAGGGGGCGAGGAGGAGGGAGGACGCCCGTCGCCCCGGCGTGCTGCGGAAAGGGGGCTCTGGTGGCCGGGCTCCCCAGAGAAAGGTGGGCCACTCTCCTCTGCCCCCCTCCCTCCGAGGACCCTCCTGTTGCTGGGCGTCTCGGCAGGGTTTTGTTTGTTTGTTTGTTAATGGAGCATTTTCAATAAAGGTATTTTGTTACAAACGGCTGGTCCTTCTACCCAGCACGTGGCTGGGGCGGAACCGGGAGATGGAACTGCCGAACCGGGGCAGGAGAAGATCCGTCCTGTGCCAAGGAGGAAGCGCTACTCCTTTATTGGGAGGATCAGGCTCTCCCTCCCGCTCGGAGTCAGAGGCTGGCGGGCACACACGCTTGGCTCCTCCGGCTTTAATACGACCGGAAGAGGAGAGTCCGGCGGGCTGCCGGGGCACCGGCAAGGGGAGGGTGCGGGGGACGCCCCTGCCCACAGGAGTCCTCCCCATCGTGCCCCCGGGGAGGGCGGAATGAGGGGCGGCACGGGAGGCCGTATTCCCGGGCACCAGCATTGCTCTGCGCCCCTCGCGGCGTGGGAGCTCCTTGCCTCCCCAAACGCAGCGCCCTCCTGAGCGGCCAGCCCCTCTGCTGGCGGGCGTGGGGGGAGCAAACGGAAAGCAAAACCAGTACGGGAGACCTGGAACCAGCTGGCCCTTCTCAAAGGGAACAGCCGGGCAACCACCCCCACCGAGCCCTCTTGCGATCCGGCAAGGGGCGTGCACCTCCCGGCCCTGTCCGCAGCCTTTGCGGGAGGGTGGAAGACAGAAGTGAAAGCCAGGCAGGTGCTTTCTGGAAAGTTTTAATCTAGAACCTGTAAAACTACATCAAACGGCAGCGTCCCTAGAGGGAGGGGGGGGAACCGAACAAAAAGGGGACATGATTTTTCTTTTAAAAAAGGCATTTTGTGATCAGAATTAAACAAAAATAAAATAAAATAACCACTCACAAAACCGAGGTATCAGTACAGTTATATACAAACCAGATTTGTGGATGTGATCGTGGCCAGGTTAAAGGAGCTCGACAAAGACCAGTCGGGGGACCGCGGAAGTCCAACCGCCCCGAAAGGGATTGAAATACATTCTCAAGTGGTGATATGACTATGCGAGAAACCCGGCTGAGGGGAAGGCGGGGCGAGGGGAAGAAAAGAGGCCATTGTAGCGAGGGTCCCATTTTTCTCTTGTGCTTTGGAAAGGGGAGGGCAGAGGATGACCCCTGAAATGTGGTGGGGGGGAGCTTTGACGAGGGGGGGGGCAGGCGGTGCTCCTGCCTTTGTGAGCGCAGAAAAGGAGGGAATGAGGCCTGCCCTGTTCTCCCTCAAGGGGACACGCCGGCGAGCAGCGGAAGGAAGCTGCGCCGGGTCCCCGGCCCTCGAGACGACAGGGCCTCGTGCGCGTCTTCGGCCACAGTGGGCGCTTTGGGGGGGAGCGGCCCCCTCCCCGGCCCCTGGGTGCACAGAAAAAGGAGCCGGGACGGGGGCCAGCACGCTCCCCAGCATCCGAGCCAAGGCAACACGCGGACAGCTGCCTCCGTCCGGGCACGCTGGAACAGAGAAATTGGGCGCTGGGCGATGTCGGCCGCTGGCTGGCTGCCGGGTTCTGGGGGGGGGCTGATTTGGGCAGACGGCAGCCCACGGTGAGGCCCCCGCGCTTCTAACCTCCCGAGCTCGCCGGGACACGAGCAAGCGGGGGCAGGTGAAGGGGGAGCCAGGGACCAGGCGCCACCTGGCCTCTGCTCTCCCGAGGCAGGAGGTGGCCACGTGCCTGGCGAGACCCCCTTCCCGCGGCCTCAGAGCGGGGAATGTTGGAGGGCCGGGAGAAGGGCAGGGGGCTGCTGGTGGGGAGCGCCCACCAGCGGGGCGGCTGGGGTGCGGGCGGGAGCCGCTGCTGCAGTAATGCCCGTCGGGGCCGAGCCCCGCTTCTCCCCGCCCAAGCACCACCTGCCGGTCCGAGCCCGGGGCCCGGAAGCCGCCGCCAGGAGGCAGCTCCGCGGAGGGGAAGGGGGTGCGCGAGAGGCAGAAGGCCGGGGGGGGGGGCTCTGGGGGGGGGGGGGGGGGCGCCGTTCTGCTCTTTGCTTTTTGCTGTGTTTGGTAAAATTTCAAACCCTGTCTCATGTGCAAGAACAACAACAAAAAGGAAAGTACCATGGTCACCACGGAGACCAAGAGGGATGCCCCCAACACAGTCACTATAGAGACCAACAGCCCTTGGTACGCTCCCACCACTGTTGCCACGGAGACCGGCTGGGTGGCTGCCAGCCACTACCCCACGCACTCCGTCTCCATGGAGACCCGGCAGCCGGGGGGGGGGGGGATGGAGGGGGCCGTCCCCAAACGCCGCCACCCCTGCCCCTGCCCCGGGCTCCTTCGCCCTGCGCCAGGGCCGCGAAAAACAAACCCTTCCAGAGCTAGGCCGCAGCTTCCTCGTGCGCCCGCCCCGTGCGCGTGCAGGCGGCCCCCCCCGGGGGCCTGTTAAAGCTTCAGTTCGTTGGCGATTTTGGATGCAATGTTCTTGAAGGCCATGGAGGTGCCCGATATCCGCTTGAAGCGGACGCCGTTGAGCGAGAGCCGGGGGAGCTTGCAGACCTCCATCTCCCACTGCACGAAGGCCTCGTGGCCCGGCGCTCCGTGCATGCACAGGAGCATGTACTTCTCCTGCAGCTCGCACTGGCAGTTGTTAGCGTCCAGCACTTTCCGGATCTCCTTCATCATCTCGTTGGGCTCCATGGAGCTCGTGGTCTTCATGCTCCAGGTGAAGCGCAGGGAGCGCGGCTTGGCCTCCCGGTTCTCGTCCCGCTCCTTGTCCCCGCCGCCGCCCACCATGTGAGGCCTGGGAGGGGAGGGGGAGAGAAGGGGCCGTGAGGGACGCAGGACCCCCCACCCCGCGGGTGGGCGCCAGTGCCGTGCCGTGCCGTGCCCTGCCCAGCCCACGCGGCCGCCGGGAGCTAGAGGAGGAAAGAGGGCAGGCGGGAGAGGAGGGCGCTGCATCCGGAGGCGGAGAGGCCCTGCTGGAGAGACAGAAGACGAGAGGAGAGCGGAGGCTTTCGCGCCCCCGGCCCTGTCTGCATCTCACCTGAGCGTCTCCACGCGGTCTTTGCTTTCGGGCTCATGCAGGTTCCTCAAAAAACAGAGCGGGAGACAAGATGTCAGGCATCCTTGCGCGAGCGGCTCCTACACCTGCTCTCCTTTCCTCCTGGGGTGGGGGGCAGGGCACACCTCTCCGGCGGGGGGCCCCGGGCACTCGGGGGCTGGCCGGGGCTCCGCCGGGGCTGCTGCCGAGCCGACACGTCCCTGGGCATGCAACGCTCCGCCTGGCATGCAGCTTGCCAACACAGGGACAGGGAGAGGGGAGACGAGGCCGGTGCGCGGGCACCGTTTTGGGGTGCGGCGTGGTGTGTCTCCCCAGTCCCTCACCACGAGCAGAAGCCACATCCAAGCGGGGGGGGGAGGAGGGGGAGAGGAAGAGGAGGAGGAGCTGAAGCTATTGTGCTACGGGGGGAGAGAGTGAGTTATGAACCGAGAAATCCCTGGCTCGACTCTTTGCCAGCCGAGGACCCACAACATGGCCTCTCGCGTCCCCATCTGCCACAACACCGTCGGTTCGTCCTACAGGGAAGGACCGTGCTAATGTCAAGAACACTCGCTGTCGCTGAAGAACTCCGTGGGGCTGGGAAAAGCTCCCGATGACTCAGTTCTTGAACTTTTCCCCCACAGCCTAAAAATAACTGTTCCAATCTAAGCCCGCCCTCCCTTCCTATGCAGAAGTCATGTGCCCACGAAGGCCAACGAGTGACGTGGGGCGCAAGCTCCGCGCGAGGGGCGGGCAGGGCCTTTCCTACGATGGGCCCGCTGCTTAGGGACCCGCCAAGCAAGGACTCGCCCGAGGGTCTTGCGGGGGCAGAGCGTGAACCTCGTGGCTGCGCCGAGCGCCCTGAGGGCCGTCCTGGCAGGACGGGCTTGTGATGCTTTTGAGTTGCATTCACACAGGAATGTCGGCTTCGGCACGGTTCAAAGCGTGACCCATTTAATGTGTGTTTTCCGTGTGCAAAGAAGTGTTTAAGAACACAACTCCTCCTCAAAGCTCTTCGCGCTGAACGCCCAGCGAAGCCCAACCCTCTGAGCTGCCCGAGCCTTTAAACGCCGGTTAACCCAGGTGTGTGGCTGTGGCTTTTATTTCCTTTGCTCAAGCCATGCTGTCCTTTATAGCTAGCGAGATCAGGAGTTTCTCCTGGGGGGGACGGATGCTGTTTCCAGCCATCGCTGCAGAAGCCTGAGACCTGCTCGGCCGGGAGGAAGAGGAGGGGAGCAGGGGCCAGCCTTCTTCACAGCTCCCCCCCGGGAAGGGCGTCTCCATCCCACCACCACCAGGCCAGACAGAGGAAGGCTGCAGGCCTCTTCCCTGCCGAACTGCCTGCCGAGGGGCCTGGGAGGGGTCCTTGCCGGCACACCGCCTCTGCCCACGTCTTCACTGCTCCCCGTAGCAGCCCAAGTGACTCCACTGCACTCAGATGGAGCATGTACCACTGGGAGTGGGGGGTGGCCCCCAAAACACCGCCAGCCACGCTGCGCTGGCCTGTCGGCAGAGGGAATCCTTTCCTGGCTCCGGACGGGGAGGGGGCCCGGCTCTGTGGCAGAGCATCGGCTCGGGCCGCAGAAGGCCCCTGGTTTGGCCCCAGGCAGGGCTGGGCAGTGCCCCTGGAGAGCTGCCGGCAGCCAGGGTGAAACAAGAGGGACCAAGCCTCTGCTTCGGAGCAAGGCCGTGTCCCTGGCGAGGTGACGAAGCGGTGGGCAGCCTGCTCCGTGCCCCCGGGATACCAGGCGCTCCATTTGAACCACAAGGCCCCCCCCCACCGCGCCCTATCTCTATACATCTTCAGGGCAAGTCTATATTGTCTCCATGACCATGAGGACTAGTAACCCTCCCCTACTTAAAAAAAGATGAGCTCCCCCAATGCAGCAGCAGCGGGGAGGCAAAATGCCTGCTCCTCTCTGGGACCAGGCGGCTTCCGGGGTGCCCCCTGCCGCGCCACACTGTGCCAGCTCCACGCCCTCGAGGCAGCTGCGAGCGCAGACCCCAGCTCCTCCTAACCGCCGCCACCGTGCAGGGAGAAGGGGGTTGCTGGGGGGAGGGCGAGGGGGGAGGAGAGGGGGAGGTTTCTGGTGAAAGATCGGAGGCCCAGCCTGGGGAACCGTGGAAGGCAGAGCTCACCTTTAAAGAGACAGCTTTCCCGAGCGGGGAGGGCCAGCCCCAGCGCTGGCGGGCCGGCCCTGGGCTGGCCCACTCGCTCTGCCGCGCCCGCCGTCCCCCGGCTCCCGGGCCAGCCCATCTGCGGGCGCTCAAGGCGGGCCTGGGTCCCCCGTCCCGCAGGCAGCGCGCAAGCAGGATCCCGGCTGTCCCTTTAAGCGTGCCCTCCCGCTCACACACAGACACCATTAGCAGCCACAAGGCACAGGAGGGGGAGAGGGGAGGGGTAGGGGGAAGCCGGTGGGGGGGTTGTACAGGAGGAGGAGGAGGAGGAGGAGGAGGAGGACAGAACAAAACCAAAGTGATGAACGCCTACCTTCTGGCAAACCTGAAAGACAGATTTCTAAAAGGGGGAAAAAAAGGGGAAAAAACGGTGGGTGGGTGGGTGGGCGGGCGGGCGGGTGAGTGTGAGTGCGTGCGTGCAAATGAGTGAGCGCCAGCCACACCAGGGTGGGCCGGCGCCCCACCCTCCCTTTCAGGGCCGGGGCCAGGGCCGGGGGCACGGAGCAACCCCGCTCTGCCTTTGGCTCCCTCTCCCAAGGCCGGGAGGACGAGCTGCACCCTGCTGCCCGCCCCGGCTCAGCTGCCGCTGGACCCTGCGGTGCGGGGCGTGGGCCCCCGGGCAGCTCCTCGCCCTCAGCCCGGCTTGGGCTTCCCACAGAGCTGGGGACAGAAAGGGGGGGAGGTAAACACGGACAGCAAAGGGGGGTGGGGACAGGAAGTGCTGGGCTGCAGGGCATCCTCACCCCCCCACCCCCCCCAGGCGGCCTGGCTGGATCTCCAGAATGGCCCCCTGCAGCTGTGCGTTGCTCGCGAGGGCGGAGGGGTGCGTGGGGGAGTGGCAGCAGGGCCCCTGTGGCCCTTGGGAAGAAGCCGGGAGGCCTGCTGGCCCCCGAGCACCTCTGCCCAACGCCAGCTCCCCAAAAGGCGGGCGGAGGTCCCGGCGGGCCCCGCTCCTCCACCCCTGCCCCACCAGCTCCAGCTCCTGGGCTCTGGTGGGCTGCATGGAACTAGCATGTGGCGCACCGGATGCTGCGGAGCGTCCCGCCCTCAGCTTGGCTGCCCAAAGGGCCCGCGTCCGCTGCCCCAGCGACCCGCTGGGAGCCCCGGCGGAGCCCCGGCAACCAAGCGGCAGACCTGCGGGGAGGGGGGGCGGAGGGAGCCTGTGCTGCAGCTCCCACTAGGGGGCTCCCCTAACTCCCTGTGGGGGCCCCCAGGCGGCGGCCTTTCCCCAGTTCCCACAGGGGGGGCTCGTTCGCGGAAGGCGAAGACCTCGCACGGGGCCTCACTCCCGCCCTGTCCTGCCCGCCGGAAGGGCCCCTGCAGCGCCCCACCCTAGCTCCTCTCCAAAGGGCTCTCTCTGGCCCCCTCCTGCTGGGCGCCACCCCTGCCCCTAGGCTGCTAGGAAGAATCCGGCCCCCGGGAAGGGGCTGCCTCGTGCACCCCCGGCCGGCCGCAGGCCCCTCCTCCCCAGCCCCTCCAAGCACGGTGGGGGGAGGATCCGTCTGCAGGGCAGGCCGCACTCCTGTCCCCAGCAGGAAGGTGCAAGACGGCAGGAGGGGGGAAGAGACGGGGGGGGGGGAGACACGAGGACCAGGGCCGCGGCGATGGTGGCGCGACTGTGGTGGGAGGGGGCGCTTGTTGGGAGGGGGAGGGAGCGGCTGTGCACCACACACACACAGACACACGGCAGTGAGCGAGCATGCGGGGTCCCTTCAGGGGGAGGGTGGCCCTGCCGAGCCCCCCGCCCCACGCACTGCGCCCGAGAGAGCCGAGAAGCAACCCCGGGACGTGTGCCGGCGAGCTTCGTCGGCCCCGTTGCCCCACCCGGCCCTCCCCGGGGGCCGCTGGAACGCACGGTGGGGAGGTCCCTGACAGAGGCACGCTTCCCCACTCACCTGCGTACGAACTTGGAGGTGAACTTGCTGAAGAGGCTTCCTGAGGCGCCCCTCCGGCCCGGGCTGTTCCCGGAGGGCGAGGCGGGCGTGAGGCCGTAAGGGAGGTTCTGCTGGTCCCGAACCTGCCGGAGCTGCCCGGCGTGGAAGGTGCTGCGGCTGGAGATGCCCCGCGGGAAGTTGGTGCGCTCGGGAAGGGCACTGCTGATGTTGTGGGCTGAGGGGGAGGCGACCGGGACCCGCTGGGGAGCAGTGCTGTGTGGAAGGAAAGGAGCAGAGGAGGACGGTCAGGGAACCGCTCGCTCGCTCGCTCGCCGGCTCAGCCTGACCGTAATCACCTGGGCCTGACAGGGGGCAGCCCTGGCCCCCACGCCATCCTGGGAGCTGCAGTTTAGAAGGAAGCACAAGGTGGCAGCCCCGGGAAAGGATTCCCGAGCCGCCAATGGACTTGGGGGAAACCAGGAAGGTTAGACTCGGCTGCCACAAACGACCCATAAACACAACCCGTGCAAATTCTAAGTTTGTGGTTAACAAACCATGATTTGTTACTGTGGTCGAGTTCATACAACACAACAACCCACAGTTCGACTATGTTCAACCCTGAGCCACATACTCGGGCACACAGGCCCTCCTTGTTCCTCCCTGCATGGGAGCAGGCAGGCAAACAAACCCAGCAGGGAGAGCTTACGGAGCCGTGTGAAACCAGGTTTAAATATGTTTGTGCTCAAAGCTGCCAGGAGTCAAAAGAAAACTGCAAAACAGGGTTTGCTGCTGGCTTATGCACCCTGGGTATAACAAACACTACTCCTGAGCTCAGGCGCACAGCTGCCCCATCGCTCATCAGGCCCTCGCTCCACCCACCCCAGTCTCACGAGCAGAGCAGAGCAGAGCCTTTCCAAGATCTGAGCCAGGATCAGAGCAGAGGAAGGGGCACGACCCGCCCCACGGCCCTGCCCAACCTGCTCAGGCACTTCACCGGGCTGCAAGCCCCACCACAAAGCTAGATCACAAGGTGGCTTAGTAAGCCAGGATTCCTGGCTTAAAGTGAGACGCGGGCACTGTGCGTGCTTCTTAATATGCTGCTGCTCTTCCCTCCTCTGGAAGCCAAGAGAAGAGGGAACACAGGGGAGAATCTGAGCAGTGCCTGTGCGGAAGCCGTTCCCATGGAAGGGGAAGGGATTCAGCCCCTTTGCCAGGCGCCCAGCTGGCGCGTCAGAAAAGAACGGAGTGGGAAGGGGAGAGACCTCGGGGAATGATGAAAAGTCACTGGCTGTCCATGCCACGCTGACAACCGTCCCAGCATGCCCGTGGCCCGGCTCCCTCCGTTCTGCCGGGGCCTCTTGCAATCACTCCATCTCCCCCATGGCTGCACCCCCAAACCCGGCACATAAATTGGCTGCTGGCTGCTCCCCTCTGGCAGGAAGCCCCCAAGGAGCGTGAAAAGCATCAAACCTGGCTTGTCCGGAAGCAGAGGCACGGCCCCGTCACGGCCACAGGGCGCTAAAGAGGTCCCAGCCAACTCCCCAAAAGTGACACCTGGCCCTTTTCGAGCGGCACAGCGCTGCAGCGCACAAATCCAACGTTCCTTCCGGGCATGGGGGTGGGGGGCGCGCCAGGCGGGGGTGGAGGACCACCTCCCACCAACAGGCCGCCCGCCCCATGTCCAACGGGCTGGTGCCTCTCCCCCGCCTTCCTGCTGCGCTCGGCCCGCCCGGGGGAGAAAGAAAAGCTTCTCCTCGCGTCGCACGTGTTTCCCCCGGCCCCATCCTGCCCCCGCCGGGTGGCTGCTGCCCTCCACTTACCTCTGGGCCCTGAGCGAGCGCGGGGGGGAAGGGCACGAGGGTGGGGGGAGGCCTGGCCCCGGACCGGGGGGGGGGGGGGCGAAAGGGGCCCTGGGGGGGGGGGGGGGGGGACGCACAGCTGCCCACTTGCCTGGGTCGCTGTGCCTCACAGTTATTGTCGGAAGGGGGCAGCGTGGGCTTGGAGGGGTGCACCGAGGCAGACATGGATTTCTGGTGCTGTCGCGGGCGCGCGGAGCTCACGGCGGCGGAGGCGGAGGCAGTGGAGGCCCTGGAGCCCGGAGTGGTTAGGCTGGGGGGGGAGAGAAAAAACAAGCAGGGAGAAGCAGAAGTTTAAAAGGGGGGAGGGACAGGGAAACGAGGGATGGAGGGAGGGAAGGAGGGAGGGCGGCTGTATCCGTAGCTGGCCCCTGCCAGAATTCCCTGCCCGGGAGAACAGTCTGGGGATGCCGCCTGGCAGGGACAGAGACACCGGCCTCTCCTGGACCCGGATCCGGGCTTTGCTGTCTTAACTGGAAGAACAGCCTCTTCGCCCCCCGTGGAGATTTCTCAAAGCGATGGAAGATGCGTGTTCTCCCTCTCTCTTGCTCCAAGCGCCCGGACCCCCAAGCGCATGTGACATGGCAGACGCGGGGCAGCCCTAGCCACCCCACAGGGTGGGGGATGCTGAGCACCCCCTGCAGAGCACCCAGCACAAGCATGGTTACTGCTCAGCTAATTCTCCTTGCTAATTCATACAGGTTAACTTTTTGGCCAAGAAGAGGGGGAAATCGAGGCGTAATCAGCACATTAAACCATCCAGAAGGAGTCAACCCTAACTGAAGCACGGCCTGGTCTGTCTCCTGGTTCCTGCATCAAACCGTTTTGCTCCAGAGAAGAGTTCCCAGCAGAAGGTCTTTCTGACCTCCAGACCTCCCTGCTTTTCAATGATCCGTGACTGATGGTTTTGCCTCCTGCTGACTTTCGGCGGGAGGGAGGCTGGCTTTCCCCCATCCCAATTAACTTGAAGTCATCCCTCTGATAACCCTTTCTTGGAGGCAGGGCTGAATTAGGGGCACAGGGGGAAGGCAGAGACTATCCTGCCCCCTAGTTTGGATCTGGTACATGCGTTCAAAGGGGCCCCTGGGGCTGAATAGTTCTGGCCACAGGTCTCTCCTTTTTGGCAAAGCCGAATTCCTCGGACACAACTTTGCTTCACGGCCAAAGGAGCGAGGACGTGGGTACACCCTTGTCAGCCCCTCCCAGCACGGATACAGCCGCTAGTGGCACACAGATGTCCTGGGGGAAGCAAATATACAATATACATCCTGGTATATGTGTATATGGATCAGACGTAATCTGGATGTGAGGGCGAGGATGGAAGCGGGTGGTGGCGTGGGGCTGAGAAGGGCCCCAGCAGGGCCATGTATGGTGGTGGGTCGGGCAAAAAGAAAGCCTGTGTGTGCGTGTGCATGTAATGGAGGAGAGATGGAACCGGTCACACAGGGCTCCTCTCCAGCCAGATCAGAAGTCGCACAGGGCACGGTGAGGAGAGTGGAGGAGACCTGCCTCTGGCTACATGCCTCAGCGCTGGAGGATGCGGGACGGTCCTCTCCTCTCCTCTCCTCGGCCAGAGGACTCGGTTTCCGCACACACTTTCAGAGGGAGGGAAGGCCGCCCTCCCGTCCTGCCCTCTTCTGCCAGCCGGTTTGGCAACGGGCTCTTCTGTCCATGCCCTCCTCTGTGGCCTGAGGCCTCAAACCGTGCCGCCGGGTGGAGTGGCCGAAGGAACGTGGCGGCACTGCTCCGGAAAACAGAAGGCCCACGATTCCAGCTGCAGCTGGATCTGAAGGCTGCATTCAGGGGCCAAACTGGCCGCTGTTTCACTGGAGTGCTGGCCTGGGCCTGGGCCGGAGCGGCAGAAGAGAAGAGTGTTTGGGGCTGAACGAAATACCGCTGCCGCCGCTTCTCTCTTTTTCCTTTCCTTTTTGCCGCACGCAGCTAGTTCTCAGCCAGGCAGCCGCCCACGTCTGGGGTTGTTCCATTTCAGACTGCAGGCGAGAGACCCAATGCTTCTCACTTCAAAGGCCACTCACCGCAGGATGAAATCTAGCATGTCAGCAAAGCAGCCTGTCCGGCTTAGCCTTCCCCCAGATGGACGCCCTCCCCATTTCCTGTGTTGCTCCGGCCCGGGCCCAGGCAGACTGCTGCAGTGAGAATGCAGCCGGGGTCCAGACACGCACGCACCCAGCCCCTGGGCCTGCGTGCAAGGCCTTCCGCTGTTGGGCCAGTCCGCTGCTTCTCAGACCGGCCCACACACACCAAGGCCGCCAGCCGGTGAAACGACTCGGCACAGAGGCAGCGGCATCCGCTCACCCACAAGCGCAGCCTGCTCAGTGGAGTGAGATACTCTGCCCAGAGAAAGCCCCAGAG
>NW_025336157.1:2170702-2303202 GCF_004798865.1 Varanus komodoensis | reverse complement strand
GAGCAGGGACTGGAACCCAGACTGCCCGAGCCCCAGTCCCACGCTCTTAACCACGACATCACACTGGCTTTCTTTTTTCGCATCGGTGTATTGCCTTTTAAGCGCTTCTACCAGGGCGGAAAGCAAAGAATGATGCAGAATACCAGGAGGAGGATCAACTGTTGTACATGCAACAGCTGAATGAATGAGGCGTTAAATGAACTGGTTGATGGGAACGTAAGAGGAGGCCGGCGGGACCAGGCCAAGGGCCTGCTGAGCAGAGCATACTGTTTCCAAAGCGGCCAGCCGGCTGCCTCGATGGGAAACCCGCAAGCAGGCATGTGTGATGGCACCCCACCGCTTGAGTCCTCCAGCATCTGGCACAGAGAGGCAGGCTGCCTCTGACACTGGCAGGGGCTAACAGCCATCGCAATGAGCAGCCGGCGGCAGCAGAGTCCCCCATGCTGAAGTCTACCCTGGTATCAAAGGCTGGGCAATGAGGGCTCTGCCTGGTGGCCAGAAAGCCCGGTCTGGGTGCCAAGTGAGTCTCCCGGCTGAGCAAGGGCGGCCAAAGTGGGCCTGCGAAGATGAGCCCAACGCACGGGCAGGAGGATCCGGGACAGGTTCCCGTGCGGGGCCCTTCCCAGTCGCCTCCCCCGGGCGACTCTTGCCCTGCTGGCCCATGACCCGCTTTGAGCTGAGGACACGGGGGGCCTTGGGGGGCTCTGCCCGCCAAGCACGTGCCCGGCCACCGAGGCAGATGTGACACCAGCGGGGGCAAAGAGGAGGCGCCAACCGGTCCGGCCCCCAAAGCGGCTGGGTGGCAAGGAGAAGAGGCCCACCGCCTCTTGCAGAGAAGATTCCAAGCAGGGGAGTGGCAGCCGGGCAGCCTTGCTCTCTCCTCCCTGAACACAGTCTGTTCCTTTTTCCGAGCCACGCAGAAGGGGGGCGATGAAAGCAGGAGCTGGGGCTGCCCCTCCGCAGCAAGGGAGGTTGGTGCGTGAGGAGCGAAGTGAAGCCCAACCCTTGCGGCAGGGTCTCTGGGGAGGGACGGCCCCCAGGAAGGCATCCCTTCCAGCAGCCCGGCCGGTCGGAAATCCCGGCTTGCGGCAACGGTGTGCCAAGCGCCCCACATGGCTGCCACAGGATATTCCTGGCCTCCCACACAGAATCCTCCCTAGGCATTTCAAGGAGGAGAGGGGGAGGGAGAGGGAGAGAGAGAGAGAGAGAGGGAATGAGAATCAAAGCTTCTCTGCCTTCCCCCTTTCAAATCAAAGGGGACTCAACATCCCCGAAGCTTAAAGCTGTTCCTGGCGAGCAGAGAACATCAGGCAGGCGCCGCAACGTTCCAGGGCCGCCGGCAGCGAAGGGGCTTCCCTCTCTGACTCGAGAAGAGGCCGCAAGGGCCACTTCATTACCTGCCTACGCAGAAAGGCAATTCCGGATGGCAGGGGGCACTGCAAGCCAGCCAGACAAAGGCAGGAGCCAAGACACTGTGAAATGAGCCGGGACTGATTCCCGCTAGAACTGAGGCAAGAAGAATGGCTGTTGGGGTTTTTTTCGGGAGAGGAATGAAAAAGCCAAAACACAACCGCATGTAAGAGCAGGGCTTTCCTGCTGGCAACGCTCTCACGCGCCGGACGTGCCCTCTCAACACCAAGAAGGTACTGACAAGGCACTTTTATTTATCTGTTCGTTTCGCGGAGGAGAAGGAGAAGGAGACACAAGCAGGCGCATGAGCCGTGGATCCAGCACTGCGTGTGCAACTGGTCAGCCCCCAGAATCGACATCAAACACCATTAAAGGGCCTGCACATGGGTTGTGCTGCGCAGCGCGCACTGGAAGCGTGCAGCCAGAAACAGAATGTGTAATGAGACAAGCGTATCTGGAGGGAACGGGAGAGAGACTGTGCGTGCCTGAGGGTGTGCGTGTGCGGAATGACTACCGCTTTCTGTCAAACGGACACAGAGTGGGAAACCGGTGTTGGCTGCCCACTGCCATGCGGAAGGACGCCCCCCCCACCAGATCAGAAAGCATTTCTGCCACTGATTTATTAGGTCTGTAACAGAGAGAAATAGATGCCAAAATATGATGAAATTAGATTACGTGGGATTGTGACCGATTGCTATTTAACAGGTTGTGCAAATACAGATCTATGCAAATGGAATGCGATTGAATACAAGGGGTCGAGCAGTTCTTGGCTTTCGTCCCAGGCCCCCAAACTGTTACAGACCCTTTGAAAATTATTCTCACACATACCCCAACGATACAAGCAAGAAATCTGCTAACAGCACAACCCCGCAACAAAAGAACAAAACCGCTTTCTTGTGCAAAAGGAAGCACTACAAAACCCAGTTTCCCCAGTCAGCCATGATTGGGGCAGGCTGGGGACGGCAGAACTGGATTTTCTAAACATCACAAGAGTGCGTTGTGATGTTGGTTGTTGCTATGTTTCAGGCCAAAGGAGTATGTGTGTCTCAACAGCTGGGGTGACCGGGGACACCCTAACTCCTAGGTAGGTGGCAGGAAAACAACCCTTATTGCTGTCTTTGGCACTGCATGACACTGTGAAACAAAAGCGGAGGGAGAGCAGTAACTATGACGGAAAAACGTTCAGGCCAGAGGTTCAGTCAAGACCACTCAGTCATGACAATGGTAGAAAGGCGCCTGATTTCTCTGTACAGGGTCCCAACTTTAAATGCCAACATTTACAGGTAGGGCTGGGAAAGGGGTCATTCTAAAACTGTGGTGAATTATTACCTGTCTGTGTAGATAATACTCAATTAGATAAACCAATGATTTAAGTGACTATAGAGGAGTTTCCTACGTCCGGCTCTCTATTCAGAACCATGAGGACTGGAACCTTACTTAGACCTGATACATGATATATCTTTACAAACAGATTATCTAAAAACAGGTCGGATACTTATGTGTGTAACCATGCATAGTCCGGGGCCTTTCCTTTTAGAGGAAGCACCATAGGTCAGGGGAACATCACCAGCTTTCCATGCAAAATTTCCCAGGTACATTCTAGAGGGTCTCCAGGTGGAGCTGGGAAAGCACCCGCTGAGACCCTGGGGAACTGCTACCAGTCAGAGGAGGCAACACTGAACCAGATGTCAGGGCACGGAGCAGCGGTTCAAAGGGGAAGCGGGGTGTTGATGCACTTGGCTCCAATAGACCTCACCTCTAAAGTGCCTCTCTTGCTAGGGTTAAGGATAAGGAATTTTTTCAGCAGGTTCTCGCAGTCCGTGGACATGTAGAAGGGGATCCGGTACTTCCCCCTCAAGACCCGTTCACGCAGCTCCTGCAGAGGGGAACCCGAAAGAGGGAGAGAGAGAGCACTCACTCCACGTGCGACTTTCTTGCGAATGGCTTTTGTTAGGGGGTGATAAAAGGAATGCGATAAATAAAGCATAATGAGATTAAAATGGCAGTGGGATATCGCTGGCTCGCCTCAGTCAGTTAGACGGCGGCGTTATTAAAGGGGCGAGGAGGTTTCCTCCCTTGGAAGAGTTACCATTCAGACCTAATTGTGCCGACGAGCCCTTAAAACCGAAGGAGGGGATTCCCGGCCAGCTACCAGTGAGCCCTTTATCCATAACCACTGATCACCGGGCAATTCCTGGCTGCATCGCCGCCACCGCCACCGCGTGCTGCTCTTCACTCCTTTTCTAAAAGGGTGAAACGGCTCCCCCGCGGTTTTGTTTCAGGCAGCAGGAGCGGTGAGCTAAACTGTGCGGTGTGGCTGGTGGGTTCCCTCCCGGTCCGGGCAAAAAGGGATGTGGAGAGAGGCTAGCCGTGCCCGCTGCCCCTCCTACCTTGAGGTTCTGCCCATCGAAGGGCAGCGAGCCGCTGACCAGTGTGTAAAGAATGACCCCGAGGCTCCAGACGTCCACCTCGGGGCCGTCGTACTTCTTGCCCTGGAAAAGCTCGGGCGCGGCGTACGGGGGGCTCCCGCAGAACGTGTCGAGCTTGTTGCCAAACGTGAACTCGTTGCTGAAACCGAAGTCTGCAATTTTAATGTTCATGTCGGCGTCTAACAGCAGATTCTCTGCCTGAGGAGGAGGAGGGGAAAATCAGTTTCAGACGGGGCAAACCGATGTCTGATGATATCTGGATCCAAACCGATGTCCGATGGTATCTGGCTCATGAGGCCCAGCTGGAAACCAGGGCACATCAAGCCGTGGCTCCAACTCTTCCCTAGACTTTGCCCACCTCCTGACATCTAGAAGGATGAGGGGGATGGATGGGGTGGGAGAAACCAAAGCCCCATTCATACCCTCTGTTCTGCTTTGCTTCAAAAAACAGGCGAGATACACGGATTTTTGATGCTTGGCGAGAGAGAGAGGCCTCAAGGTAAGATATAAGGGGCCCTACTTCAGCCACATGATCCAAATGAGTTTCAAGCCTTTTGTAACAGCCATGAGGACTAGAGACTTGGGCCTACCCCACCATGCTTCGGGGGCGGAATTCAGCCTCCCAGTTCCAAATCCCGGGCAGAAGTGCTTTTCTAGTGTTCATACTCACCTTCAAGTCTCTATGTACAATGAATTTTTGGTGACAGTACTGCACCGCAGAAACTATCTGGAAGAGAGGACAGAGGGTTGTGAGGTCATCCCCAGGCCAAGGCCTCACCGCCGCTTGGGAAGGGAAGGCCGTGGAGACAGTTGCTGGTGGGGAGGGCCGAGGAAAGGTTCTTTCCCACGGGACTGGGTGCCCGGCAGCTTCGACCCAGGGCCTCAGGCTTGCGCCAGCCACAGAAGGAGCTCCCAATCCTGCCACAGTGGCCCGAGGGTTCATCTCAGGGCAATTTAAGGGCAAGGCACCAACCTGTCGAAATTTTGCCCGTGCTTCCTTTTCTTTCATTCTTCCATGGGCTACTAAATAGTCAAACACCTCACCTGCAGGGGGTGCAAAAGAAGACCAAACCGATTATTTGAGAGCTGGGGTGTCGCCTTGACATGGGGTGGTGGTGGGAGCATTTGGGACAGGATGGGCTTTCTCCATTGGCTGCAGTGGTCTTGGAGCGATCAGTAACAGCTAAGGAGTTTCTGAAGGCCTTTGTAATTCCGAATAGATCCCATGACAATCAGATGTAACTGGCAAGACTGGCTCCAGAGATTCGGACGCCACAAACAAAACAAAAAGACTCTGAAGCTGTTGTCGAGCGTTACACAAAAAAGAAGAAACGGCACCGAGAGAGCGAGCGAGCGAGCGAGAGAGAAAAAGAAGTCCTGGCGTATCCGTTTAAAACTCCTTATTCACATCACTTATTGTAAGCTGCACAGGAAAGTATGAATTTTCTGAAACGGGCAGGCTGCAGGGACCCCCAGAGCTGCTTTTGTGGGACCCCCTGCAGGATTTTCTGTGGCAACCAGATCTTCTCCCCCGCACCCATTTTAGGCAAGCACTCCCTGTGCAGCTCATCTCCTTCCCAAAGCACCACCTTGCTCCCACTGCTGCAGCTACCCCAGGGGTGTGGGTCCTGCGGGGTTCCTGACAGGGGGACAATGCTGCCCCCCACCAGAGAAATACTGTCCAGAGAGGGGCCTGTAGGACATTTGTGACATCGGTGGGGGGGGGGGTGGCTTTTCATTCAGCTCCCAGATGGCATGTCTTGCTGATGGCCAGATATTCCAGGGAGCAGCAGCGAGCTGGGACCAGTATGGAGAGGGCTGCCCGGTGCTTGTAAACAGCCCTCAGCTATGGCGGGCCACTGATCGGACCTGCATGATACAACCAGGATCATTATCAGCTGTAAACCGCGTATGCCTCTCCCCTTAATTACTGGACAAGCCAGGCTAAGTAGCTGGCCGTGTTCCTCCCTCCCTCCCTCCCGGGCCCTGCCTGCTTTGTAACCCTCTGCAAATCTTGTTTGTGCCTCTGAAATTGGACGGGGAGAGCTGGTGGAGAGTCAAGGGATCGGCAGATGTCTCTCATATTTATATCCGGTCCTTCTTCCAAAGAGACTGGGGTGGCCCACTCGCCGTTTTACCCTCCAAAAAACACTGTGAGGGGGATCAGGCTGAGAAAGAAAGTGACTGAAGGAAGCTCATCCTGAGAGCTTCTCGGGAATCCTGAATGAGAGACTCAAATCCTGGCCCCCATCTAGCTCTTAATCCAGGGCGGGAAATGTGTAGCCCGTGGGATGTTGCTGGACTTTAACTCCCACCAACCCAGACAGCTGGCCGTGCTGGCGGGGGCTGTATCCAGCGAGGGTCTCAGGGGCTGACGGCTCCCCACTCCTGCTCAAGCCAGGCTGGTTGGCCCCCGACCCGTCTTTCGAAGGCTCTCCTGAACACTTACCCCCACTGGCATACTCCATGACGAGGTACAGTGTCTTCTCTGTTTCTATAACTTCAAATAATTTAACTGCAAGGCAAGAAGGCGGGAGACTGAAGGGCAGGAAAGGTGGTGGAGGATTATCCAAATTAAAAGGTGAGGGCTAAACATTGCGCTGCAGCCCCGTCCTCCAAGCGAGGAAGCCGACTGGCAGTCGGACTCGGGGAGATGAAAGAAGGCCCTCCTGCACATTAGCGTGCGGCTGATTTGGGGAATTCGCTGCTGCGTGATGAGCGGCGGCGGCCGTGAGCTTCAGGGCTTCCGCAGCAAGTCATTCTCTTTAATATTTTGAACCCAAGCCGCCCCGAGGGGGCCTGCTGGCTGGGCTGCACAGAGAATGCAGTGCACCAGAGAGCTGAAGCAGGGGGGCGGCCTTCCCCAGCTTGAGGGCCCAGCAAAAGCGCTGGCCCACCGCTCTCAGCATCTCCAGCAATGGCCAGGCTGGTGGAGATGATGGGTGTTGTAATCCAACACAACAAGAGGGCCCTGGCTGGGAGAAAGCGACTGCAGGGACGCCCGGCAGTCCTCCAGGGAAAGACACACCGGGCACGACAAGGGGCAGGGCACGACCTGAGAAGAATGAGGCAAGTTCTTGAAGACCACCCCACCCCGCACGGCCCCCCACCAGGCTGCATAGAGAGCAGGGAAGGGCTGATATTTGCTAGCAAGCAGGAGCAGAACTGGGGTGGGAGGGGGTCTCACCTATGTTGGGGTGATTTAAAACCTTCATTATTCGCACTTCCCGGAAGAGCTGAGGAAAAAGGAAAGAAAACAGAAGGGTCAATGAGGGGGGCATCACGGAGGCACAGATGGTTGTGGCTGCTCTTCTCAAGGATGCTGGGGCTTTGCTTCGCGGTGCACCAGAGAGCGGTCGAATGATCCGCAAGTAGCTGTGTGTGTGTGTGGGGGGGGGGGCTCACTGGAAAGCCCACCCCACACTCGTGCCGTGAATTTCCTAGCGGGATCTTCGCCCACACCATGGGCCAGGCCAGAACCCGCTCTGCCTGGGCACCAGGTCTTCGCTTTCACTGGATTAGACATTTTTTAAGGATAATGCATTACAGTAATCCGTTAATTAAAAAAGGCAATCGGATTGCCGTAACGAGCCTGGGTAATAAGCTGTTAATAAGTGAGCCCGGGATAGTGGGGGGTGGGGGGGTGCTGTGCCTGCACACCCCGCCACCTCTGCAGCCTGGGCTCAAGCCAGGAGGGGGCCAGGCCCAAACCCGCCAGCACCAGGCCAGGGGGAAGAAGCACAGGATCTGCCCGGAAGGCACCTGGCTTTTGGCGCACAGCCCCTTAAAAGGCAGACAGCCCCCCCGCCCCCCCCCGGGAGCGGCATCTCTTTAGCACAAGGAACAGATGCCTGGGCTCAGGCAGGAGGGGAAACCCGCCGTTGTCCCTTCCGCAGGCACGGCGGCAGCTGCTCCGGCAAATCCCCCGGCTGCCGGGGCACGGCAGTGGGGAGGACGGCGAGCTCCGCTCTTGCCTCGGCCCAGGGGCCAGGCAGATGGCTCTTCCAGATGCCGCCCCCGCCCCGCCCCGCCCCCCCGCCGCCATTCATGAACCGTGCACCCAATGCTCAGCAGCCTCCCTATGGCCGGGGACGCCCCCAGGGGCTGCCTCTGGCGCCTCAAGCCCCTCATCGCAATCGCAGCACGGCTCAGGGGGAGGCACGGTGGTTTCTGGCCACCGCAGGTCAAGGCTGGTCTCATGGGAACTGCAGTCCAAAAGACTTCTGCCTGGAGTCGCTGGGCACGTGAGCCCCGGGCCTAGCCGGAACGGTCCTTGCAGACTGGCTGAAGCACCGCCAGGACTGCGCCGAGGGCCTCCGCAGACCCCATTAAAAACGAGAGCCGTCACTCCCATCAAAGAAACCGCAAGCCCATTCTCCCCCAAGGGGGTCTAGATGCCCTTGCGATCTGGCCTTCCGTGGCTACTGGTGCTGATGCACTTCCTCCAGCCCCAGGGGCCGCCTGCCCTTGTCCTCCAGCTGCCGGGAGCCGGGGCGGGCTGGCGCTGAGACACCCGTGTCCTCCCGGCGAGTTTCCCAAGGTGGCCAGTTGGCTACTCTGCAAACAAAATTCTGGGCTAAACGAATGCTTGGCCTGATCCAGCGTGGCTCGCCCGATACCCTATTTTATTATGAATTTTATTATTAAATAATCAACAAAACTAGGGCCCAGATAAAAGTCTGAAGGTTGCATCCATGAGCAGGTAGACACAACCAGGATAGGAGGCAGCCCCACAACTACAGCGCCAGAGGGAGGCACAAACATAACCCCCCCCGGCCCCCATGCCTTGTCCCCATGAGAACAACTGCAACTTTACCAGTTCGCCCTCATGTGAAAAGATACCTGCACTCATCTGAAGGTCTGTTGCTAGGGGCATCCCTTGGCACCCCCGTTCCCGGTGCTGGCTCTGTTCCCAATTCCCCCCCCCGCATGTCGGTGCCAGCACCCCAACAGTGCCTTTCAAGGCACCTCCCTCCCTCCCTCCCTCCCTCTGGAGAAGCACTGTGGGGGCTGAGACACTCGTGGGTGGATTGCTCACCGGCAAGGAAGAGGCCTGAGCTGTTTCGAGCGAGCCTGCACTGCGGCGAGCGGGAGCTGCCCGTGGGGCAGCGGTTCTCCCTTCCGAGCACCCTGTGCAGGCCAGCCCCCCACCCATCATCCTGGGGTGGGGGGGGGGTCAGGCAGCATGCGAGCGAGGGGGGGGCGGCACCGCAGCTGCCTTCAGGCGTGCGGGGAAGGAGTCGTCTTTGCCGCAACATTCCAGCCGTTTGCAGAGGAGACCACACGGCCGAGGCGCCTGCGGTGGGAGCAGCAGGAGGAGCAGTCCGGAGGCGACGTGCGGGTGGCTACCTTGCTACTGACAAGTCTCCCATTTTACAGGTTGAAACAATTTTCTTTTTAAGCTGCAGTCCCACAGCCCTCAGTAATGTGCATCTCTCTC
Source organism: Varanus komodoensis (assembly GCF_004798865.1). Lineage (NCBI taxonomy): Eukaryota > Metazoa > Chordata > Lepidosauria > Squamata > Varanidae > Varanus > Varanus komodoensis. Next base: position 2,293,923 of record NW_025336157.1, on the reverse strand, counting down.
CTGTCTTGGACTGAGAGATGGGGGGGGATGTTTGCTTGGGCATTTTTCCCTCTGAAGTGGGGGGCTGGTGCCAAGCAGCTCCTGAAGCGGAACCCAGCCAGGCTGGAGAGAGGCGCTCCCCGCCAGCCTCCCGAAGGAAAGGGGAGGCCGCCCCACCTCCCCCACCACCATGCTGCGGGCAACACCCGCAGGCCCTTGGGGCAGCCGCACGTACAGCCGTCTGCCCCAGAGAGGCACGCTTCTGCGCGGAGCCAGAGGGCTGCTGCAGCGACACAACCCCAGCCGGCTCGCTCGCGCTCGGGCTTTTGTTGACGAGGCCGCGTCAGCCGCTGCCACGTGGGGCTGGCTGGTTGCACGAGCCTCATCGTCAGAGAAGAGCCCGGTCCAACGGGTTCCGCGGCCAGGCTTCAGGTTCTGGCAGGGGCGGCAAGCAGGCCGTGGGTGGGTCATGTGCTGCCGTGGGGACAGGGAGGGCCAGCGGCCAGCCGCAGACCGCGGCCAACTGGGTGTGAGGCTGGGGGATTATGCCGGTGGAGCAGAGCAGAGGAAGGGCTCGGGTGCCTCTCTGAGCTGAGGAGCAGTGCAGGCGGAGAGGAGGCCGCAGGGAACGGGCAGCCAGTGCTGCTTCGCCGTACGGGGCCGTGCGGTTCCCCCCGACCTGGGGAGGTGGAAAAGACGCTCTACCCATGCCTCAAACGGGGTCAGTGTCTTTCCAGAGGGGCCTGGGATCGAAAGGACAGCGGGCACGGGAAGGCGCGGGCGCAAGGCTGGTGGTCCTGAGCTCGGAGAGTCCGCAAAACAGGCTGGGCGGCAAGGCAGAATGCTCTGCAGCAAAGGGGTGGGAGGCAAGGGGTGGGAGGAGAGAGCAAGGCCTTGGTGCAAAGAGGACAGGGGCTGGAGGCAGGAGAAGCTGCATTGCATCGGGTGGGGCAGCTGGGAAGAGAGCGAGGGAATCCCAACGGGGTCACCAATGCCGGGACTGGGAGTCTGCCAGAGGAAGGACGTTACCCGGAGCTCCAAGGTGTGGGCTCTCGGGGGCCTGACCTGCAGCACGAAGTGAGCCACTTTGCAAGGTGAGCACGAGGAGATGAACGCAGTGCTCCACGCAATGTACAACCAGCGCTTTCTGGGCAAAGTTACGGAAGCAGCGCCCCTGCTCCCGCCTTACCTTCTGTAAGCTGGAGGAGTTCAGCTGCGTCTTGTCGATTATTTTCACAGCCACCTGAAGGGAAGGACACACAGAGAGGGTTACGGTTGCCTTGCCTGTCCAGTGAAGCCTGATGCTGAGCCAGCCGATTGAGAGGGCTCGGCAGCAGAAGACACCAGCACATTTAAACATCCTTTGCTTCGATTTTTTTTTTTTTTTTAAGCTTTCAAATGATGCACCTCAGAAAGACCATTTCTGGACGCAAAGTGTCCTGTGACTTTCTGGGAGAAGATCAGACCAGGACTTGGGAGATGTGGGTTGCGGTCCCCGCTGGGCCATGAAGTTGCATGGGGTGGCTTTGGGTCAGTTGCCGACTCTCAGGCTAATCACCCTTAATGGGTTTTCGTGAAAATAAAAGGGGAAGGGAAGAGACATGAGCACTCGCTGAAGGATCACTGGAGCAAAGGCAAGACAATGCCATAGTAAGCAAACGATATATAAACATTCATATCAGCAGCATGCAAATCTTCTGCTATTGTGACTTGTTAGAGTCGGTGCCCGATCAAACCCTCACAAGCTCCTCCTCTGCCGCGTGGAACTGGCCCATGGATAGACAGTACCTGCTTCGGTCTGCTGCTGGCTTTTTCTAGGCTGCCCTCCCTCCCCTCAGGAGGGCCAGCGGCTCCACTGGGATTCGAGCCTGGCTCTCTTGGGCCCTGGTCCAAGCGCTCCAGCCACCACGCCGCAATCCCTCCTCACCCTTCTCCCAAAGACGCCCGGCGCTCCCACACATGTGACCACCTTGAGAATGCCAAGAGCAGCCCTTGAGTACAACCGTCCCCGAGTGGCGGAGAACCGCGGCTCACCCGAGGCTGCGTCTGAGTGGCAAGGGTGGCGTCCCCAGCATCCCCAGGTGGGCCTGGAAGAACTCCGGCCTGCAAGCCTGGCGAGGAGCGGCTGCCGGTCAGCGTCAAGCAGCCTGAACTGAGCTGGATGGAGTGCCCGGCTCAGTCCAAGGTGGCTTTCGGATGGTTCCGCCACACGGGCTTGGGGTGGGCAGGGCGCGACGTCTGGCAGGGGCTCACAGCTCCGTGACTCCGCGCTGGAGCGAAGAGCGGCTCCGTCGGCGAGGGGAGCCCTCTGCGGCGCACGCCTGCTTCCCCGCCCGAGGCAGCCGCCCGAGCAAAGAGGCTGGCGGGGCAACACGCCGCTGTCTCCCCAGACGCTGTGCTAATAAGACGCTCCGGGAGACGTACCGCCTGAGTGGGTGGATGCTCAAAAGCTCCCCATTACGGCACTCGCTAAGTGGTTGCCTGTGCGGCTACTGCTCTCTAGACAGGCCATCACGGGGATGGGCAATTAGCAGGCACAATGCCGGAAGCCTGGCCTCCCAGGCGTCACTCCGGGGCTCGCCAAGCGGCTGCCGCACCGAGGAGCTTGCCCGCACGTGCCGGAAAGGGAGTGAGGGTCTGGAACCTGCCGCTGCCCCTGATGCTGGACTGCATGGCGCTTGCCGGCCTCTGCAGTGAGGGAGAAGCATCCCTGTTCACAGCCAAAGTGCCGGACAGCAGAGAATCTGCTGGGCTAAGCAATGCCTGGGACTTCCTGGCAACCAGGGGGTGCACCCCCATGTTGTAAGAAGCAGCCCGAGCCTGAGATAATTGCGATCAGTGGGGGCTGTTCCCTTCCCTTCCTTCCCTTTTTTTCCCTTCTAAAGAAAAACACAGCCAACAGCCCACAAAATGAGAGATGGAAGCAGGCCAGCTGCAGCACCAGTCAACCAGAACACAGCTGGTAATTGCCTCTCCCGCCGACTGGCAGGGAGGGATGGCAGAGAGCAGAGGCCCTCATCGGGCAGCAGGAGGAGCACTGGGCCGCCCACGCCCTGAGCCGGAGGAATTCTAGCCCTGTTCCACCCAATCCTAATCCTGCACCAATGTTTATGACGCAACCAAATCAGTGAAAGTATCTGGGCAAAGTCAGCTGATTAGGTATGGTTCACCACAAAACCCAGGCCTGCGAAAGTTCTTGGCTTCCCCTGGCAAGTGTGGCGTGGCCTGTTGCCTCCCAGTGCGCCAAACTCCAGGCCGGTCAACTCTGCACCGCCAAGCCCAGCCTCCCGCAACCTGGCATCCTCCAGCCATTGCTGGACTACAACTCCCATTAAGGCCAATGCCTCCAGGAGAGCTTCAGGTTGGGGAAGGCTGCCTGCACTGACCCTCCAGCGTTTCCGACAGGGGTCCTTCACAGCCCTGCCTAGTGATGCTGGGGCTGGGCTGGGCTGGGCTGGGCTGGGCTGGGGGTGTCTTGCAGGGGAAGCAGGCATGCCCGCAGAGTTACAGCCTCTGAACAACGGGGAAGAGCTAATTACACCCCGGTTTGCTCCAGCGCAAACCCCGGAGCCAGGTGCTCAGTCGAGGCAGCAGATCCCCCACTGGAATCGTTCTACTGCTCCTTGAAATCCTTCTAGATTTCTCATGGTTCTTCTGCTGACAATGCCACATCAGCCGGAGCAGCACTGGCCTTCCCTCACCACACGTCCTGCACGAAGACTCGGGCCGAGGAGACGGGGCTCCTTCCAGCCCTGTAGTGCTCACTTGCCAGAAACCTCAGGGCAGGAGAGGGTGGCTGTGTGTTCTGAGGGGGAAGGACGGGCACAGCAGCCAAGCCGGGCTCGGCCAAGCCCGCCCTGCTCTTCAGCAGCCACAGGCCAAGTCCCTCAAGGAGCCTCACTGAAAAACTGGCGAGGCACACGGTCCAGCTGTGCAGGCTTACGAGTGTCCCGGAGGCTGACAAACCTCACCGGGCTGCAAGCAACAAAAGGGCCCGGAAAGGGCAGCACGCGCGACCTGGGGGGGCTGCAGATTCTCCGCTCTCCGTCCAGCTCGATCGGAAGACATCTGAAATGGGGCCGGGGCACGATGGTGCCACTGCCAGCCACCGCCTGGTTGGGGGGACGGTAAAGAGGGCACCGGGAAAGGGCTCTTGGCAGGTGTTGCCAATGTGGGAGTTGGCGTTTTTTCAAACCGTGCGCTTGCTGCTCAGGATCAGCATGGGAGAGGGAGGGAGGGGGTGTGGGGAGATAAGGGCACGCAGTGGCAAGGCTGGGCTTTGGAGGGCTGCCTCCCGTCTGGGGGACAGCATGGCATGGGGGGGGCAGGGAAAGGAGGCTGGCACTGCTGCAAACAGACTCAGTGCTGGGACTTGGCACAGCCTGTCAGGGCTGGCACTGTGGGTCGCAGCTCCCACATCTCCCCCACTTTCGGCATGGGGTACACGGCAAGACCCATGCTGCCACATGGGCCCCTCCAGCGACCCATCTTCACTTGCCCAGAAATGGCCATTTTAAAAAAAGCATAAACGTAAAAATAATTCCAAACCTCATGGTAAGGTCGCAGGGAGAGGAGGGGGAAGGATGGGAGTGACCTGGGAGGTGTTGGGGGGGGGCGTGGAGGGCACCTTGCCCAGGGCGCCCTCCATTCCGGCAGCCACGCTGCGCTCGAAGCGCGTCTCCAGCAGAAGGGCGGGCAAACGCGTGGACGCAGCACGCTGAGGCCTCTAGCTGAAAATCAATACAAACGTCTCTGGCGCAATGACACCAGTGCGGCTTCACCACCACACATCTCCACACATCTTTGGGAGGTAAGATCCTTGTCTTGGGCATGCACTTAAATGCCCTGAGAGAAAGGGGTTCCTTTCCAGCAGTGTAATGCTGCCATAAACTGCTGAAATGTTGTGCATGGATTTTTTTTTTAAAAACTGCAACTAATCCAAGCAAGCCAGTATTAAAGAAAACAACAATACGATGCAGTATTCTAGCTTCACTGCCAGGAACTCCAAGGAGATTTCTAGCTGGACTAGGCGATGGGGTTCCCTCACCCTCTGTGCCAGTTACTGTTCCTCAGACCCAGTCCAGGAAACCCACAGGCTTGAAGCCTGGAGCGACGGGGGCTGACTCTCCAAGCAGCACCATCCACCGTCCGCTCGCTCGCTCAAGGTGCTTGCCAGATCGAGGCCGATGAAGCTCACCTGCCCAGAGCCCTTGCAACTTGGAAGTTGTCATGGGTGGCCAAGTCGTTTCCGACTTAAGGAGACCCTGTGAATGAAGTCCCTGTCCAGGACAGCCCAGCTCAGCTCTTCCCACCCCACTATGAAGAGCTATTAATGGACTCATCAAAGACTCGCCCACCAAGGGCTGCTTTACGTGAATTGCTATGCAGCGAACCCCGCGGCAGGGCGGCAGCCGAGGGCGAGAGGGACGGCGCTCCAGAACTCAGCTCAGCAATCGGCTTCTCTGTTTGTGAGGGAAATGCGTGACCTGCCCCACGTCACACGCTGTCTGGGGATTGATCGCCACCATCACTGGGAGGGTCGGTCAAGCCATCGCTTCTCAGTCTCATCCACTCCCCCATTTTGTGATCCATAAAACGAGGCTACTGCTACTCACCTAACAATTGAGAAGGGAATTTCTTTCAACCTTCAAAAGGACGCCCATTATCACCACGCAGGATGCGTGAACCTGGAAACCTTGCATTTTCTTGGTGCTGCAAAGATGCTCGTGGGATCGCTTGTAAAGGCAAGCCAGCAGCCATCAAGGTCACGATGCTCCTGCAGACACGTGCCACGCCTTGCCCCTTCTTCCGGTCTCAAGCTGGCCTTTCCACTGACACACCACACCTCCCACCCCTTGGGAAGCCTAAAACCTCTAAGGCGCCATTTTCAAGAAGCTTTCGAGGGGTGCGTTCCGGCAAGAGGTGGAGAGGCAAGGGTGGTGGGGCCAAAATACCAGGGGATTTTTGTTCAAAGCTCTTCCTCCCAGGAACTAGGCCTTCGAAGAGCTATCCAAGCTTTTAGAATGGGGGTGGGGAGGAAATTGCCAAGAAGGCAGTGGGTGGGGAGACGGGGTGGGGTCTTCGGAGGGACCCCAAAGGCAGGACTGGGCTCCTGAGGCTTCCGGTGCTGTGCACATCCGCTGCACGAGAACCACCACCCAAAGGAAGTGTGTAAAAATGGACTGCGCTCACACTGCTGATTCCGATCGCACCATCAAGCGTCTTGGGCGAGCAATGGGTCTGACTCGCTTTTCAAAGCCTTGGATCCACACAGCTCGGCCCACATTCGTTTGGTAATGAGACTCTCTTCTGGCCCCACCAGCCTTGCCCTGGGGGGTGCCTGCCCCACCAAGCACCCTGTGGCTTCCCCCAGGATTGTCTCACCTCTTTCCCTGTTAAAACATGCCGTGCCAACTTGACCTTGGCAAAGTTGCCCTTGCCAATTGTCTTCAACAGGCGGTAGTTCCCGATATGCGGCTGCTCGTCGGCGGAGGTAGCTGGGGTGCGGCCTCGCAGCATGTTGGACTTTGTGCTGGGCTTGGACTCCGGATGTCCCAAGGCCGGCTGAGGAGACAGTGAAAGAGAAAGGAGGTTGCGGTTTCTGGATGTCTAAGCATTTCCATGCAACGAACCCCCACCCCTTCCCATGCTCCATCTGAGGCAAGAGTGGCAGGATTTGCTAACCGGGGCTTAAACCGCTGCCGTTTGACACCGTCATGAAGCACACCCGTCTGCAAGCTTTTTTATTGCATCGTTTCAGTTAGAATCCTGCTTTTCTCCTCTTGCAAGGAGTCCAAGGTGTGGGCCTCGTCTTCTCCATCAGACCCTCACAAGAACCCTGTGAGGTTGCTTAGCCTACGCCCAAAGTCTCCCAGAGAATGGCATGGGCCAGGGAACCTTAACGACTGTTCCACACTGGCTTCACTGGCTTTGCCTGCATCATGTGTACCTGGAACCTGTACCTGGAACACTGAATTTTTGATTCTGGAGGCCCTTGAAGCAGACACAGGCCAGCTTGCCATCATGCTGCAGAACCTCCCCCCACCCCCCAAGCACAAAGCTGCCTGCGCTTTTGTGGCTTAGTCAGTGCCCACCAGCAGAAACACCAACACCAAAACCCTCGCCAAGGTACAATCCAGGATGCTCCCAGAAGGGAGTAGCGCTTTTGAAAGGCTGGCTGCTTCCTGGCCCACAGCAAGCATCCCTTAGCAGATTAAATTTCAGAACGGCTGTTTCCAGCTCAGCCTCACAAAGCTACAAGCTGACCAAAGGACACAGGATCTTATTTGCAGACAGCCCGGGAGAAAAAATGAGGACACAGAACGACCAGGAATTCAAGAGATACCACGTTTAGTGCTTATTTCAAATCGGCAGCCGACACTACATCCTCTAAAGAAATGCCAGGGCATCTACCCAACCCTGCTTATCGCAGTCTCCTGGCCACTGTTGCCCCCATGCACAAGCAGCGGCAGCGCGGCTGGGACGGGAGGGGGCAGGATTGCCAGCAACAGGTAGATGACTTGCACAGAGCGGAGAGGACGCAAGCTGCTGGAAGACCGCTTCGTACCATGCTCTGTATTTTTTCTGGCTTTTTTTAGTGATTGTGGAGGGGTAACTGCCCCGGGCTGAAAAAGTGGTAGGCTGACCCGCCAGGCGAGTCTTCTCTTTGCCAGTCTCCCAGCTCACTGAATCATGCAAGCTGGAATGCCAAGAAGCTACTGCCTGCACCCCAGAGCAGCGCTTTTGCCGAGAGCCTGCAGAGGCCGAGAATGCAGGCAGGCCTGGGAAAGCGTCCTCCTCTGGAGCCGTGCCCCACACTTGGCTCGCTCTTCAAGGACGCGCTGGCGTCTTGCTCTCCTGGGTCCGCTGCAGCAGCTGAGCCACTGTTCCAAAAGGTACCCAAGAGGAGCAGAAGCAAACGTTGCATCCCTCATTTATAATTTACGTCCGAGCTGGGTAAGCAAGGATGAAAACGGAACACAGTAAGCACTGAGGAAAGATGGATCAGATCTAATCTTCGCTCCTGAGTGCATTACTCAACTGCTTCATTGGGCAGCGGCTGCAGGGGGAGCATTCCAGCAGTGCCTGTGGAATTATCCCCACGGAATAACGTGAGGGATCCCGGGGGAATCCGGTGGGGCGGCAAGCTGATGCAGAGCTCTGCAAAGTAAGCAGCCAAAGGGGAGCCTGACAAAGAAATGGCTGGGACGGTGATGCCAGAGGGCACGGCTGACCTTAATTCGGGCCCCTCTAAGTGGGCATCCCATTTTCCACACTGACCAATGGAGTGCTGGACGAAATCAGCCTTTGGTCGGATCTGGCATAGCTATTTCTAGGTTTCAAACGTGGGAACTGGGAGAATCGCTCACGGGGGGGATTCCACAGCCTGGTGGGGGGAATGGGACACTGCTGAAAAGGCCCCTTCATGTTTGGCCACCTGCTCTGCTTCACCTGGCAGGGGGCCCTCAGGTAAGGGCCTTGGATTATCACAGGAATGTACCAGCAGGAAGAGGTGATGTTTTAGGTAATGAGATCTCAAGCCGTGAAGCTGAGCAAGCCCGGAACTTTGGATCGGGCTTGTAAAGGGATCAAAACGCAGGGGAGATGATAAAGATGCAACACTGGAAACTGAGGAAGCGAACAGCCACGATGAGAAAGCAAGCAAGTCGAGGCCAAATCATGGCAGGGACGAGCCGTTGGGTCATCAACGCATCTCGCACACACGTCGCGACGTGCTGCGGAGGATTCTGAAAGATCAGGTCTCCTCCTGGGCCAGGTACCAAAAGACCCCGGCCTTCCCGGAAAAGCTCTACTGGGAGACACAGTGAGGATGCGAAGGTACCGGAGAAAAAGGGCATCTTTGCACCTGCCCAAAAGCAGGCTGGAGAAAGAGCGCTGACTTGCTTTAGAGCTGCCTCTGGCCACATGCCAACCTGTTTCATCGCCCTCCCCGTGCAACCAAATGGGCTCCGCTCAGAAGACGAGGGCCGTCGAGTGTGATTATGTCGACCACTTGAATCATCCCTGCATCCCACAATAATGTAACATTCAACAAGAGCACCACTTATACTTGCTGGAAGATTCCCTAGAGCCCTGCAGAAGCCTCTGGGGCTGGACTAGTCTAATAGGTCCCTCACCCCTGCCGAAGATAGCCGTTTCTGTAATCCTAATCCCTCAAAGGAAGTGAGAGCTTCGAGAGGGAGCAAAATTCCTACAGAGACCATCACAGCCCACCACATCCTTGGCCCGTGTGTCCATTTGGATGCTGATTCGAGTACTCAGGAGGATAACTCTGGGAGCAATTCCCATGCTTTTCTGGCATGGCAAAGACCGAGAACTTCAATGTGGTCAGAACCCCCTTCCTTTCAGATACATCTAATTGAGCCGCTCTTCTGCGGACATTTCTGCCACCACATCACCTTTAAGATGCCACAAGCTCTGAAATTGGTCCCTTCTCAATAGTAGGGGGCAGACAAATATGGCCCCAAACTGGGGACATGGGAAAAGTTGTGGTAGCACAAGCAGCTTTCAAATGCCTTGAAGAGCAAGGTACCTTCCCCCATGATATATGACAGCAGGAAAAGCTTCAGGTGTGTTCCAAGCCGCACTCCTCAGCTACACAAATTAATACGAGTTGACCTACTTATGTGCCATGGCATCTGCTCCAGAACTTTCTTTAAGACAGAGGGAATCTCTGGCAAATAAGCAGGTGTCCTTCGCCAGATGAGCTGATGCAGAAAGGATTCCCAAGAGAGGGCTTCAAAACCATCTGGGTGCCAAACTGTAAACTCCCCTACCCTCACGCAATGGCAGCCAAGGCCAACTGCACTGGAAGCTCCTGCACTGACTAATTTGCCATTTGGCAGGTAGGGCATCACCCGAGAAGTCTGAAAATCTGAGGTGTCCGTTACCCCACAGCACCAGTTGCAAAGACTTCCTGAGGAAAGAATTACTTAAAAACACATGCAAAAAAATCCTGGAAGCAGTACCCTTTGCAGCAGCAAATTGTGGGTTCCACTCCGGGCAGTGGGTGTGCTTGTGAGGACTGAAAGGTGGCACCCACCTGCTTTAGATCAGTAACAGAAACCTGGAAATGCAACAGGGACCCCTTGATCCTGTGGGAGAAAGTGGAAGGGACTGTTTTCTTCACAGAACCCTTGACTGATTGCACAATAAACAAAACAAAACAAAACCCAACCAGATTGCTAAATGCAGAATGGGTTGAGTACTAAGTCTGAAATGCAGACGCAAGAAGCAAATCTGGAAGAGGAACTCTCAGCAAGGTGCACTTGATGGTTAGGGTTCCACCGATACACAGGCACCAACTTGGCTCCCACACATGCCTCCTCCCCAGACCCACCCTGTTGCTTCCTCCTGAACCACTACATTCTCCCAGGCCACCAACACCACCGCTGATTGGTGTGAATCTTTAAAGCCCTGAATTGCATGTTCCCAGATCACCAGGCAACGACAGCTGCTCCCATATCGGCTTCTCCTGATTTCATTGTGCCTTAAGAGCACGTATCCAGGGAATTCAGATCTTTCGAAATGGAGAGGAATACAAAGGAAGCCCTGTGGCTGGGAGTGCATCCCCCCCTCCACCCCACAAGCCACCGGTGGGTGGAGGTGGTCACACGGGCACAGCTGTCAGCCCGAGGAACTTCCGCGAAGCATCTCCTCTGAACGCTGCTGCCAGTCGTGATTCCAAAGGGTGCTCCACAAAACCCCTTTGAGGCCTCCTTGTAAAGCAAAGAAACTCCCACGTGGCATGGAACCTGGGCTCTCCAGAGGCCGCGTCTGGTTACACAAGGAGTGCTGCCTGCGCTCCCTCCCCCCTCCCCGCCTTCATTCCGCCGCCAAGAGAACAGCTCAAGCAGGAACTGCAAGGTTGCTCTTAGGGCATCCATGCAAACCCATGGAGATCCTATTTCACTTACAGCTGCGAACTCGACTCAAGCCACTGGAGGCAACCTCTGCCCTTAAGTCCCCCGACAAAAGGCTTCCAGAAAGGGACTCTGAAGGTTAACCCCCATGGTGCTAGCAAAGAGCCATCCGGACTGCCAAGCTCTCGTGGAACCACAGTGCTAGGTCTATAGCAAAGACCACCCCCACAGAGCTAATGCAGACGAGGGCATGGGTTTCCACAGAGCAGGACCAGAGTCTACCTGGCGGAGGTGAGCCCTCGTAACCCAGAGGGGACAAGGATGGAGTCGACAGTTTTGGGAAGGAACGAGGCATTGCCTGGCACTCCAATAGCCTGAAAGGATGGAACTACACTCGGGCTCTCTCCATGCCAGACCACGGCTAGGCAGTCTGCATGACTTAACAGCTCCTCTACTCAAACGCATTTCCCTGCACACAGAAAACAGTGCATCAAGGAAATGCTTCCCAGCTTAGCCTTCTTCCTGACATGTTGGTGCTCTGGGTACTGGGACATTTACCAATGAACAATTCCACTGCGCGAGACCCTACCTCCCCTGACATCCCCTCAACAGTCAAAGGTGAGACAGCTGAGGCACACGCTTACCACCTCACTGGAAATAGGCCACGATCAAGAGAAGACGCTGAGATCTTTATGACCCACCTAACGAGCTCTGACTACACCCAGTAATGGAGCAGAAAGGCCTAGAGCAGACATATTGTGCTTCTTGAACCTGCCAGAAATGTGTTGCTTTTTAAAATGCTGCCCCCTTCCAATTCGTATGCTACAAAGATGAAGATTATGTTTTCATAATGGCCACAATCTCTAAATCAGCTTGTTAAAGGGAATTTCAGCTGACTGTCTGTAGCATGAAATGTTATAATCAGCCAGCCAACATGCCGCTGGTACCCTTTTCTCCAGCTATTTTGGTTCTGGTGTGTTCCTGTAATACAGCATGGAGGAGAGAAAATAACATTTCCCCCCTTAAAAATAAATAAAATTGTGATAGCTTGTGGTTATTAAATCATAACCAGCCTGATATACATGCTCTGTTGAAAGGAAGTTCTAAAAAGGACACCTAAATTCAGGTTTTGCTAACATGCAATTTAAACAAGTCCCAATTTAAAAAGAAAAACACTTTGATTAGTCACCTCTCAAAAACTTAGCCAAGGAAAGAAAATTGGGGGGGGGGGGGCGGGGAAGAAAGATTAAATGCCTGATGTTACATGCTTAAGTCACCTAAAATCCCCTGAAAGAAAAAGTCATCCAGGGTACCCACTCTTTCAGTTTCATCTGAACCAGCCCACAGGAACTGGGCAGAAAGGAAAAAGCCCCACACTGGAGTTACACAGTCGATTGCTCATTCTTCTTCAGACATGTGTCATTATCTACCTTGCTTGCAGAGAGGAAAAAAAGGAAGGCTAATGCTCAAAGCATTTCCAAGAGAGATACCGGTATCCTTCCCTAGTCCCCTCTCGGCTTGGAGCTTAAAGCCTTGCCTCTGCTGGGAAACGAGCTAAGAATACCAGATCTGTATCCCACCAACTCATCCCAAGAGCCTGTTTTGGATCCCAGAAGCCGAATCTTTCGAAAGAAGAGACTTACTACTCCCATCGTCACAGACACGCTGTTTCTACTCATTAAATGCCGTCTCTTCTGCCACCTCACGCGGCAGCGGTGCCTCTGCTCGCCACAGTCTCTTCGGCTGCAGAGTGCCAGTTGCCAGCCCAAGGCTGCCCGTTCCTCATCGATCCAGCGCTGTTTCAGGGAGGCCAAGGACGGAAAACTGAGGGAGAGGAGGCCGGCCCCTACTGCCTCCTGTCCCTGCCGAGAAGGAACGGATAGGCCACAATCCAAAATGACTACTAGCAAGCCTGAGCGAGGGGCTGGCCCCTGGACCTCCACAAGGACCCACCGCCTTCTCCAGGAAGGAAGCGGCTAGCACATCATCCCGTCTTTTGCTGACCCAAAGAGAAACCGTCCGGAAGGAGCAAAGTACAGCTACAGCCCTGAGGAAGTGCGGAGCTTCCTCATCCAACCGGTGCCCAGTCTCCACCTCCGATACCTGAGCACGGCGGTGCCTTTCGCAACTCCCCCAGTCGCCAAGCCCGGGAACACCTGGGCTGTTTGGCAAGTCCTCGGAGCCTGTTTGCAAGTTGCGGGGCGGGCGGGCGGGCGGAGAAAAAATAGCTCCTATATAAAACCTCTCCCAAAAAACCTCCGTCTGCAAAGTTAAACCAGCAAAGCAGAGACAGCCGGTTATTCTAGGGTCCACTCCAGAATCCTCTGCCTTGCTCTGGCCTCCCACCCCCCACCCCAGACACCGAGGTAGGAAAGCAACCTGCGCGTTTCGCTCAGTGGGAGGGAAAGGAGAGCAAGAAGAGTGACAGCAACACCATGTTTCTCCCCCACAGGAAGTTGCCTGCCCCACCCAGGCGAGCAGCCAGGCAGGGCTTCGGAAACAAGCATGAAGGGTTGCTGCTGGGGGAAAGCAAGGGGAGGGGAAGAACGGAGGGTGCGATTCCTTTCACCTGCCATCACAGCATCCAGGCTCGGGCAAGCCAGTGGCGAAGTCCCCAGAGCTCAGGCGGGGTTGGTTCTGTTCCGTCTGTGCAGGGTGGCTGGTTGGGGAGGCAGAGCCTGCCAGCCACCCTAGAGAGCCGGAGCAGCGAGCAGCTCTCGGGAAGGGCTGGGTGTGCTCTGTGCTGGAGGGAAAGTCAGCATTTACCCTGTGAAAGGCAGGATCCTGCACCTGGCAGAAGTCATGCAGCACCTTATCCTGCGGTGGTTTCTATCTGGCTGCCAGTTTCTGTGCGTGTGACTGTGGGGAGGGGGAGACAGGGAAGGGCTGTTCGGGACCTCTGAAGCCCTGGGTGGCTAATTTGGCTGCACTCTGGCTTTCCCCGGATGCGACCCATGTTGTCGGAAGCACAGCCACACGGTTCTGCGGGCCGGAGGCTTTAAAAACAACACTGTGAGCGCTGGGACGCCCAGGAGGCTGAATCCTGAGGCCGCAGCCTCCGTTCCACCAATTTCCTGTGTACCCACAAAATCCCATTACCGGCTCTTTCAAACAGAGCACAGCCTGCAGAGGTCTCCGGTTCACCGCCTAACAATTGCACCAATATTCCAGGACAACCAGTTGCGGCTGCTCAAACAAACAGTGGCTAGTAACTATTGCCTCTAAGTAGCCGGGCACGGCAGCCACCTCTGCTGCATGTGAGCTGAGGGTACGAGTTGCCAGATATTCAAGCTTGATTATCACCCCCTGGGAACTTGGGCTCCAGGCAAAAACAGAGAAGGCCCCGTTCTCGGAGCAAGCAACTGTGGACAAGCAGACTTCCCGATCTGAGACACACTTGGCTCGGAGGTCTTCAGTTGCTCAGGAGAGCAGCCATTTCCGGACTCTGGGTTTTAAAACGTGACGTGCAGCTGCTGCAGCGATTAAACAGGCCTCCGCTACCGCAACCAGGTACTGGAACTCATGGCGGGAGCAGCACAGCCAGACACGCCGCAGAATTAATCCGGACTCCGAGTCTGTTCTCCGCCCCCGCACCCCTGCCACAGGGACTGACTTTCTTCTCCAGGAAGAAACCATTTTAGAGGCTACGCGGAGCTCCAGGTGCCGAGAGCTGTTCCAATTCACTCAAAAGGTGCTGACGGCATTTGGGAGGGGTGCCTGCCTTAATTCCAGGATCTAAAAGCTAATCCAAAATTCTGTGCATGAAGCTGCCTCAGACCTATAGCCTAACACAGTAACCGCATCCACACGATCTTATCTCAGCTTATTAAGACAAGATATGCAAAACACATTTTGTACCTGATTAACTACCATTTCCTATTTTATCTGAACCACGAAACAGTGGTCCCTGGCTTCAGAATAAGTCAGGATTTTAAAATCAGAAGGAAGCAGAGAAAACCGGCTTTGAAGCTGGCTGGCTTAAATCAATTTCAAAAGGGGCTATTTTGTACTTCCTTTAGACTCTTGTTTTCATGGTTGTAGAAACAGGTTTACCAAAAACAAACAAACAAAAAGGGAAACCTATTAACACACAAACAGACAGAAGGCCAAGTGCACTGTGCCTCTTGAGTACTATGAATTCCCAAGTCCACAGAAAGGCTTTTCCAAACCAAGTGACCTCAGATATGTTGAAGCATTATTATTATCCTCAATTACACACTACTTCTTGCTACACAAGTGCCACAACAGTTTGCAAAGAAATACGAACAGTATGCACAAAAAGTTAGAGATGGTCTTCCAAGGGAACTCCTAGCCTGGTTAAACAGATAAATTTTCAATAAATGCTTAGAATACACCAGTTTGGAGGCCTGACATAGCCCAGAGGGGAGACCGTTCTCCTCCAATCCCCATCATCCTCAGCCAGCATGGCCAACACATCTGACACTAGACTGAGGGGTGCTGCTTCAAAGGAAAGGAAAGTTGTCTGCATGGCAAGAAATAAATTTAACATTCCAGGCAGGAGTGAGAACAGTGTCGGGTAGGAAATGTCATGGGCAGCCCATTCAGCACCTTTCTGTCACATTCACAAAAGTGTGGATTAAAATGTGACGGGTGCCCCCCCCCCCCCCCCCGGCAGCAGCCTAGGGAGAAGGCGGCCCAGACTTTGTCTGTAGTCTGTAAAATGGAGCTCTCCCCCCACCCCACCCCAAGGCTGGAAATGTGTAAAGGTAGTTCCCATTGGACTGGAAAATGCCTCGGGCGTGCTATGCAGAGCCCCATCATCCCAAAACTGGGGCCAGACAAGCCATGTCCCAGCATCTTTTCCAACATGACTTCCTTCGAAGAACAACTATTTAAATGCCCAGTCCATCATTTAGAAGGCTGCTGCGAATAGCAGGTGTTCTAGTAACCGTCTAAGTGTGAAAGCTGGACCAGAAGGAAGGCTGAGCGCCGAAGGATTGAGGCCTTTGAACTGCGGTGCTGGAGAAGATTCCTGCGAGTCCCTTGGACCGCAAGGCGATCAAACCAGTCAGTCCTAGAGGAGATCAACCCTGGCTGCTCTTTAGAAGGCCAGATGCTGAAGATGAAACTCAAATACTTGGGCCACCTAACGAGAAGGAGGGACTCCCTGGAGAAGAGCCTAATGCTGGGGACAGTAGATGGCAAAAGAAGAAGGGGGCGGCAGAGGATGAGGTGGCTGGATGGGGTCACTGAAGCAGTCGGCGTGAGTTTGAGTGGACTCCAGGGGATGGTGGAGGACAGGAAGGCCTGGAGGAGTGTTGTCCATGGGGTCACAATGGGTCGGACACAACTTCGCGACTAACAACAAGAACAACAACAAACTGTGCCTTGATGCATGCAGAAAAAACAGGGGCAGCTTAATACCAAGCCAGACTGTTGGCCCATCTAGTTTGTTAGCGCCAACACAGACCGGCAGCCAGTCTCACAAGGGACTTTCCTCCCAGTTCTCCCCAAACATGCGCTCACACTGCATACCATGCTATTTCCATCCATCCTTCCCCCATCTTCCGCCGTCTCCCCAGTCAGCAAAATGGAGATGGTGCTCTCTGTGTGAGCAACGAAGTGCCACAGAGCTCCGGTGTGAAGATCTGCGGCGACCGGGCTGCTTGCACTGGGTTACAATATTCCAAGTTCAGAATTGCGCTCCTTTCACTGCTGTCTTGGAAGTGCTCTGCTTCATTTCACCAAGCTTACTTCGCATTTTCACAGCTTTGCTTCATAAGGCTCATGAACCCATGGCTTGTTGGATTCTGGGTTGTTGTGATGTGTGAACCCAGCTGTGCTAACAAACCATGGTTTGCTAACTGAAAATAACTCATAAAGAACTCATTTCTGGTTTGTTGTTGGATTGCGTACCTTGCTCAACCCACAGGCTGAACTTGGAACAATACCTTGTTCATGAATTATTTTGCCACAAAGGCAGCGGCCAAAAGTAGTGGAAAAACACAACACAACAGACCCAGCTGCTCTGTGTGCCAGCATTATAGCTCCCCAAAGGGATTTGAGTACATGGAGAATGTGGGCAAACAAATGTTGGCTGCAAAAACCGTGGGTATTGGGCAACAAACCCTGGGTAAACCACAGGTTGAATAAACAATGGGTCAGCATTTTGTTTGAGCCAGGCCGCGGACATTCAGTGAGGAGTTCTTCAGCTGCAGCCACAGCACAAGCCTTTGGCTTGTTCCCGCAAACAGTAACAGCTGCTGTCACATTCCAACCATCAGTATGGTCCATTCGCTGCCCATTAGACTTGCAAGCACCTCTGATGAAATTAACATGTTGCTCCCTGGGCTCTTATGGTTTCATTCGGGGATTTCCTAGTGCCGTAAATCCTAGCATGTCATTTTGTTCAGCAACTCCACATTTTATCTCATTTCCACAGCCTTCCCCGTGAAACCCCGGGGGTGGAGGAGCAGCATTCTGCAAACCACCTCCTGGTTCCAGTCAAGAGTGACCTCTTCCTAACCTTCTCTGCTTTCGGTGTGATTTGTAACAGGCATACAGTAAGGTTGGCACCTGGTCTATCAGGCTCGTTCTCATGTTAACATGCTTGCTGTGGTGGGTGCTATAGGTTTCTTTGCCACCACCCCGTGCCTGGATGCACATGGCAGAGTGAAAAGGCCGTGAAGGCCCTGGCAGGTTTGCTTATCCGTGTCTTGGCTTTCTTGTACCTTTGTCACCATTTTTGGAGACATCACTTTTCGGAGGAAAATCTCAGGCTTGTTTTTTCCTCCTAAAATGAGTATCTCCATAAATGCTTACAGACAGTAAAAACAAGTATAAACAGACAATCAATACGTAGGGCCTGTCAAATTGCAGAACAGAGATCAATAAAACTTACCCCAAAAATCCTAATAGCAAGGTAATAAAAGCTATTTTAAAAGCCACTAAAAACCTCTAAAAGCTCCAGCGGACAGTTAACCTCTAGAAAAACGGAATGGCCACACTGGCTCACGCCGCCCCATCCCACCTAAGACACCGCTTGGCTTCCATCAGAACCGGCTGACAGCTTTTCAAAGCTGAAGCTGTACCAATGAAGGTAGGCGTCTGTTTGCCAGGTGGGTGTGATGGGCAGCAGGTGGGGTACTTCAGAGGTGCACTTTGTCCCTCCTGGATTTTATTAAGTCTCTCAATTTCTTTCCCTTCTGCAAGCGACCTGGGGCAGTTTACTAAGGCCTCCTTCTTGGCACTTGCCAACTGATCCTTAGGAGAAGGCGACGCTGAGAGCCCCACAGGGAGATTCATGGCCACGTGGGGTCCAGAACCTGGGTCTCAGCAGTCCAGTCTAACTGCTGTGCCACACTGGACATCATTTTGATCACACAAGTGTGCATGGACAGCCCGGAGGACACATCCCGGGCATTTGCTTCAAACGTAGCCTACAGTGTTAAATCTTAAGAGTCCCTGAGTGGGGAAGCCAGCGGGGAAGCTCAATACCGTCGAAGAGCTGAATGAGCACACACTTGTTTCCATGAATGCACTCCAGAACCTTTCTCCT
Organism: Varanus komodoensis; assembly: GCF_004798865.1. Classification (NCBI taxonomy): domain Eukaryota; kingdom Metazoa; phylum Chordata; class Lepidosauria; order Squamata; family Varanidae; genus Varanus; species Varanus komodoensis. The sequence continues at coordinate 2,275,542 of NW_025336157.1, read as the reverse complement.
TTTTTTAATCCCCACACCCCTGGAATGGGGTTTTAAAAGCAAACTGACTCCCAAGGTCTCTCTCCCCACCCACATATATCTATACCTTGTCTGGTACTGATGCTGCACCTGGCGGTTGTGATACAGACAAGTCTTGCTTTGCTCTCTCTGGGTCACCTGAGGTCCATTTCTGCACCAAAGTAATTGTTCCTCAGCATAGCCAATACATACATGGGTTTTGTTTCCTCAGGACCAAATTTTCTCTGGATAAGCAACTATCACCACAATATGTCTTAGGAGTCATTAGCCTCATTCGGCAATTAAGACAAAGAACTGCCTACAGACATCCGGAGGAGGAGAAGGCCACAACCCAACTCACAATTATCCCACACTGCAGAATGACCCTTCTTTGCATTTTATTTGGGCTAGAATGTAACCTTAATTTTACATTCTCATCTGTGATGGGGGGGGGGGAGTTGAGGTTAACACGCTGCAAAAAAGTGAGTTACAATTTGGCACAGTTGTTTGGAAGGCACTAACACTAAATTAAAAAGCAAGCGGCTCACATTACACTCAGAAGGTATTCAGGCTTGAACACCTCAAATACAGGTAAAAGTATAGAATCTGATATTATCTTTGGTGCACCAAGGGGGTCCAAGGGGAACAAAAGCCAGCACGTGTTTGAGGCATGTCAAAGCCCTGCTGTGGCATCTGTAGGATTCCTCTCACGAGATGGCTGAGCCACTGGGTTGGGACAATTCCATAGTCCATATGCAAGGGCTGAGTCTGAATGCTTACATGACCCCAAATCTTCTCTTCTCTGTTCCACAGTCACCTTCTCCACAAAAGCTTCGCTTCCTGAATATTTCCTCTAGCGTTTTCCTTATAAAAGATTAACATTCTTCATTTGTTCTATTTTTGCCCTAAATCTTCCTCTGGTGGCACCCACAGACTTCCCCATCCCCATCTGATCCTCACAGTTGCCATGAGACAGCCCTACATCAAGCCAAGGGATGGAGGCTGGACCACGGAGTGTTATGGCTCAGCCCAAAGGACCACTGTCTGCCCTCGCATTTATCTAAACCTCTCTAAACGCCAAAAGTCCTTTGAAGGAAAGGTAACCCAAAAAGGTAAAACAAAGAAAAAAGGAAAGAAAGGAAGGAAGGAAGGCAGGGATGACGTGGTTGGCTCCTTTCCACCTTCAGGTGGTGGGAAGGGTGCCCTTGTCCACTCCCCTCCCTCTGCCTTTCCTTTGGAGCTGCATCGCCCCAGGGAAAGTTCTGCCCCCACCCCTTTGGTGCAACTCTTCCGGTCTCCTGCCAGAACTTGTCATTCCGGTTATTCTGCAGAACAACTCCAGTTATGTTTGCATCGCCCTAGCAGTATGTTTGCTCTGAATAAACACCCACCAAAGAGTTAACAAAGAGCGATAAACCTATTTACCTCTGGAAAGGGAGGCCACAGAGAAAAGACTGAGCTTCACTTGCAGTTACTCTGTACATGGGGGGGGGGGATTAAGGCACAGCCAATAAACTCACCCACCAGAGAGACAGGTAAGGCTGCCAACTAGTTAAAAGGGGTTTTAAGTCAATCAATCACTGATGCTTAAACAGGTCAATCTATGCACAACCAGGAACTCACAATAGATACCTGTGGGGTAATGGAAAGCAAAGGTTATGGCTCTGGGTTAGAAGGAAAGTCTACTCTTATATACAAGTTTTTCACTTCCAGTCACAATAATGCAGCAAAGGAAGTTTCCCTAATCAGCTGTTCTCCAGATGCGCAGGCCAACGACTCCCAGGATCCACCAGCTAGTCAGGGAGGGTAGGAAAATGCTGGGAATTGTAGTCCAGTGTGTCTGGAGGGTATCGGGATGAGGAAAGATGCAGAAGAAGTTCAGCGGATTCATTTCATTAGTGGGAAATTGTGTGGGGCTCTACAGCCACAGGATTTTCTTGGGTAGAGCAGAATGAGCAACCCCTGTGCCAAAGGGCATTCTGGAGTGGATCTAGCAGAGCGCCAGGTTTAAGCCCTGAAGCTCATTGTGTGACCATCCCCAGTCACATGCCCTCAGCCAAACCTACCTGGCAGGGCTGCCCGTGAGAGTAAAAGGGAACGGGGGGGGGGACATGGATGCCCCTTCAAGCGATATGGAGGGAGGCGAGACAAAAACAGCGTGGAGGAAACACATTCAAAGACATTCATGTGTGCAGCACCAACTCTGGGCCTTGTCTGGACGATCAACACCTTGGCTTACTGATCTGCACAAACTCTGGGCACTTGCACATGACTCTGCATGAATGAGCAAACAAGCTGCCTTGAACTAGCACTTCCTGTTATATCCAAAGTGAGAAAGCATAAAGAACAGCTTCAAAACAAGCCAGAATATGTTCCAGAGCTTCAAAGCTGGTTTCCTGGTTTTTGCCCAAATAGCTTGGCTCAATAAGGCCTTCCAACACCTGAAGTACTTCAGGGAGAACGTATACATCACTTTTCAGAGGGAATATCCAACGCATGGAGCATGAGGACAACAGGTGCCTCTCCCAAGAAGCTCACAATCTAAAAGCTGACAAAGATGGAATGACCCTTGTGCCAATTCTGCATTCTAACCAAAACAGCCCGGGGTCCACAACAGCTAAAGCAGGGAAGTATTTTGTTGGTTAGACACGGCTAATTTTCAATCACCTCCTATTTCTTGGTAAGCAGGGCTGTTGAAATTTCATGAGACAGTTCCTCCACTTGAAGAGCAGAAAGGGAGGACTGGTGGGAGTCATACTCTGGCTCCATGATGCAATCTCCGGGCAAAGAGGACCCTGATCAGGTCAGCCTCTGAGCTTTTGAACACTCTGTGTGAGATCATAAGGAAACTTTCCTCAGCCTGGGGCCTTCCCTGTGATGGCAGCTGTAGGCCAAGCCATCTGGAAGATGCCAGCTTGGAGAAAGGTTACAGGACGACGTCACATGCCTGGTTTCAAGCCATTACTACAATATCCAAGGTGATTAAGAGGCCTTAAACGAACACCCGAAGCTTCGAATTCAAACTACCCTCTGCTCCCACAGCAATTACCATCACTGCCATTAATTACTTCGGGAGAGCCACATCACATTCATTCTTCCAGCTACCATTTTAGATAAACCTCTAATTTCCCCAGATAAGGAACAGAGGCTGAGAAACCAGCCTGACCAAACCCACCGAGCAGCTCTGAAATGGATCCGAATTTGAACCCAGAGCCAACACACTCATTGCCTTGAAGGGTTCCTCTTCTCTGCTGGGAAGCTAGCTCCCTCTACTGGCAGCAAGCCTACCCACACCCCTTTGCAGGCTTCTGTAATGCCAGGATAATGGGTGGTGACCTGTGGAAGATCAGATCGTGTCTAATCCCTTCGCCTTGCACTCCTTCTCATTCATTATACAAGAGGAGGTAATTTTGCAAACGGAATCTCTGCAATACTCTCATCTCCTATCTGGGCTCTCACTGGCACAAGGCTAGTCTAAGTCTGCCTCATCAACACACACGCACATGTGTGTGCGTGTGCACGCGCGTGCTTAGGCAACACAGCCACACTCTGCTCCGAGCAAGGGTGCCCAGGCCGGATGCATTTCAATCCGAACTTCCTGTCTCTTACTAAGCCGGGCCATCTGGAAGGTGGCGGGTGCCAGCAAGACCTGGTGCCATAGAGATACGAGTGCAGAGGGACGGCTCCATCTGTGTTTTAGACCTGTCACTTGAACGGCAGCTTTCAGAGGAGAAGGGGAAACGTGGGCCTTTTGGCCCTTTCTGCGGCTCCAAGTAATGCAGCACCGGGGGGGGGGGGGCTTTGCTGCCCCCATGCAGTCTGGAGGAGGAACTGGAACGCTGCTGGGAGCAGGGACCACGTTGATAGGGTAACTTCCACCCCAGAGGCTGGGGCAAGAAGCAGCCGCTTGGCTCTCTGTTAACACTGCCCTCTTTAAAAAAAATCAGCCTGGCTTCAGCATGATCAGAGATCCTAAGTCTGTGAGGTGATAACTGTTTCCTACTGCAACACTCACTCGAAGCGTGTGCATGCACACGTGAAGTCGTCCAAGGCCTGTGCCCTGGAGAATACGATCAGCTTTGAGCACTGGTTGGGAAAACCCACACAGGGGCTCGCGCTGGCACACACACACAGCCCAGATTAACTGACGAGGCCAAATTCTGGCTCGCGCGTGCAGCGACTGGGCCTGACCGAGAGAGGCTGGCGGGTGGTGTCCAGCGACCGTGGCGTGATACCGGGGGTGCTGCCATGTCACGCGGCGGCTGGCATCAAGCGGGCAGCAGCAGCTCATGCCTTGCCAGGGGAAACAAGTGTGCGACTCTGAACTGCTACACTCAAAGACGGCCCGTTTTCCACGGCGAGGGGTACGCGATTTATTGGAAACTTGGTGAACATCGAGGGATGGACACAAGGATCTGCAAGGACCTGTAATAAACAATATGCTGTTAAGCTGCAAAGCAACTGGCCAGAAAACATTCATGTCACCCCTGTCTCAAGCCATGAACGTGGCCTTGGCCGAAATGTCCCCGGCTTCATGAGGGAGGGTTGTACTATTTGTGTGCTAGCCCAAAATCTGACCTAGAGCTAACTCAAGTGGGGAAACAGTGCAATGTTTTCACTGCAAGCTTCATTGTTCAGAACATTCCTCATGCTATAAGCTGATGTCGTGGGAATCCATGCTCACCACCGCATTTCATGCTTACAACAAACCTGTGAGGTAGATTAAGCTAAGAGAGCATAATTGGCCAAGTCACCCAGTAAGTATAGACAGATGCTGAAGCCCAGGCCACACACGTCAGTTCACTTACGCTGAGAAAAAAGTCTTAATTCTATGCCAAAACCTTCGAGCAAGTCATTCGGCAGCCTCGACTGAGGTCATCCTCTAAAACCATGGCTGAGAGAGCACAAACAAGCCAATGGCTCACGTATTGCTTCCTCTCTATCCCATGCACTCTCACATGGCTTCCCTCCCCATTTTCCATCTAGCACTGATCCTGGTCTGATGTTATCCAACGTATGCCAAATGCTTGCCCTCCAGAAATAGAGGCCAAAACCTACTTCAAGCCAGAGCTCCCAATTAAGATTGGGAAGAGTAAATGCTAACCGCAGACTAACAACTCATAGTTGCCACTGTGAACTAGCAAATGATGATCGGGCTCACACCACCCTACCAGCTAAGATATGGCTAGAGGGTTGTTAAATCAAGCATTTTGGGGCTGTGTGGTCCTGTCTGCATTAGCAAACTATAGTTTATGAATGATAAACAATCCACAGTTCACAACCCAAACCAACTATGGTTTGCGTCATGGGTAGCTTATGGCTAACAAACCACGGTTTCTCAGTGCAGCTGGGTTCACACAGTACAGCAACCCACATTCAGCGACAATGTCCGATCATAACTCACATTCAATGGCAACTCATGTTCCATTTTGGCTTGTTGCATCGTACAAACCCAGCCATAGTTTGCCAGCACAGATACCATGGCAAACTACGGTCAGCACTAAGCAGGATATGGAAAGCAAAGCTCCATGCAAGAGGGAGAAGGGTCCACACAAGCCTCCTAAATTAACCATGGTTTGGAGTATCATCTGAACTTAGTGAAGCAGTCAGACGTCAATATTTCACTATTATTCCCAGAGAAGCAGAGGCCTTGCCACATTCCCGTGACTCACGGGTGCTCCTTCCCAAGCTTGCAATTATGAAAACAAGGTGCCTGCAGCTCAGCTGGGGCTCAAAATGCCAGTGGTTCGAGACAATTATGTAGTAGGAGCCAGTAAGTATGAGAAGGCAGGCAGAGGCCTTAGGATTCAGGTGTCACCTTTTGACCAGAGGTTCTGGGAATCTGAACCATGGTCTGTCTGTCTGTCTGTCTGTCTGTATTTAAAACACTTCTATGCCGCCCCCATCGCAACAAAGCCTCAGGGCGGCTCACAACATAAGCGGCTCACAACATAAGCTTTAGAAAGAGCTATGCTGCAGTGTGGGGAACGCCTGATTCAAATGGCTCTTTCCTCACCAGGGGACTGTTTTAGAACAAAGGAGAGAACAAACAACAATTTACAAGATCTAAACCCATTTATCAGCTGTTTCTAAGAAAACCTGGGAACTGGAGGGGACTTTCTTTGTGGTGGTGGGTATTGAACAACTCCAATGGAATTCGCAGCGTACTTTTTAGTTATCTATCCAGATGATTTTGCTGGATGCTGCAGCACAGCTGTCAGCAACCAAGTGCCCTCTAGAACATTCCGACTATAGCTCCCAGTATTGCTAACCAGGCGAGAGCCAAGTCCAAAACATCTGGACAGCACCTGGCTGGGGAAGGCTGGTGTAATAAACAAGATGGGCACAACCTTGGTACAACTTCTTAATGTGTACACATCTGGGGAGCATCTCTGGAAGCTATTGAAGTGGCTCCCATCCCTACATTTTCCAACAGTTTATTGAACTGGTAAAGGCATCCGTTCCTAGGAAGCATTCGCTCCTTATGACAGATGGTCCTAGGATATGAACAGTGAGGGAAGCTGGGACAGAGTTCTGGGGAAAACAGAGGAATCATTTGCTGTAACCAATGAAGAATCCACTAAAGCAGATCGTCCTGCTGGAAAGAATGGTGCATGAAGCACAGAAATAGTAACGGAGGAATCGTTAACGTGAAAATAAACCACTCCAGGAAAGCGTGGTGTCTGCCTTTAACCAGGCCTGGCTCAGGAGCAGTTTGTGAAGTCACTGTGTCCCCTGCCACAGCCCTAAACAACCTGGGGCCAGGATACACAGCAGACTGCCTTCCCCTGTATCTAACCAAGCCGGCCTTCAAGATGCTTAGAGAAGGGATGTTGCCCCAGGGTATCTCGAAGGCAGCCTTTCTCAGCGGCAGTGCCAAGCCTCTAGTGCACTCTGCCCAACACATTTTGAAAGGCAGAAAGAATGCTAAGAAATATTTCTTGAAAATGTACTTGCTCACGCAGCCTTTCTCTGGCCTGTAATTAATTCCAATCAATCGTATACTGTTCCATCTTACTTGTCCTTTGTATTGCTTTTTACTACAACTGCGGTGGACTTTGTTTTAGTAGCATATTTTAAATGGTGATCTTTTATATTTAGATGTAAACTTCATATTTATTGTATTATATTAGATGAGAGAGAAGTATCATTAAGTGAGCCAGACAGCCAGGCCACATACCCCTCTGAGGTTTGACACACTCCCCTTTCTCCTGCTGCCCAATATGGAGGTCCCAAAACTCTGCCCCTTCCGCAAGTTAAGCTAACAGCAGCAGCCCTGGTTCTCTATTCTATGTAACAGTGACAAAAACAACAAAAAAAAAAAAACCCAGGTTTCATTACAGGACAGTCCATGCTGGATCATAAGTATATTTTTCCCCTCCCAGGCAGAGGTCTTAGATCCCTGTCTATGAGCAACTTAAAACATTTAGCAGCATAGCCAGGGTGTTGCGAGAGTGCGTGCTGGGGGAAAGGGAACCTTACACAAGTTTTAAGTGATGTGTGACACCAAGAAACTGCCTGGGGGATTCTGAGAGTTGTAGTATAACATATTTAGAAGGTTCTGGGTTAGGGAAGGCTCCTGGCCTTTTATGACCTCACAGCCACACCCCACAGGAGCTGCACGGTCTTGAACAGTGGCTTGGGATGAGACTGCAGGCATTCATTTGACTGTTAGGGGGAAGTTTGGGCTCTACCCAGGGCTTGTTGCTTTGTTGACACACAACTGGGTAACTAACAACTGCTGCACAGACAGCACAGTGTACACCTTTTATCGTGCAAGCCAAAGGCCATGACAAAAGCGGTATCAAATTAAAACAAATACAAACAAATGGAAAATTAGGAAGAGAAACAGGGTGAAACCTAGCCCCCAAAGTGCAAATAGTTTAGATTTTTTAATCTGATTTGACTGTTTTTACTGGGCCGAATGTCATCCTGCAAGTTCTTGATTGCTTCATTTTAATCAACTATATTTTTATGTTCTGCATAGATTTTATGGTATGTGTTTATATGTTGGAAGCTATCCTGGATGAGCCTGACCTTAAAAGGCAAGCTACAATTATTTTAAATAAACAAACCAACACCTCCACACACAATCTCACAAAATACACACTGTGCAAATGAGGCCAGCGATCTCCATGGAACCTGCTGCAAGAGCAATGGCACAGTACAGGCATCCGTTGCACAAAGGTTTCAGTGTGCGTGTAAATGCAGTTTGCTGCAAATACAACCAGTATTGCAAAAGATGCCCAAGGGCAGCGCATGCGCACGCTACGATGTGATACGGAACGTGCACACAGCAGCCAGAAGTGGCTCAATTGGAACTTTTTCTTCCTTTCTATCCTCCAGTTTTGGCAAGTGGCCAAGCAGGTAAAAGCTTGGCTGGCTCACCAGCTAGTTCTGTTCCAGGGTAAATCTAGACAAGGCTTTTTATCATGCAATAGCTCTGCACTATTTATGGTAGTTTACAAATCTTGCGTTGTTTCCCACTGCTGCTACAATCTTTTTTTTTCTTTTTCTTTCCACAAACAGAAGAACCATTGCCAATAAGCATTGGCAGGACCAGGCTACATGGACTCATGGTCAGATTCACATTAAGGCTGCTTCCTGTGTCCCAGTAAAGATCAGAGCACTTCGCTGGCCAATTGACTGGCCTTCCCAGCTCAGTTTGAAGCAGTGTCCTATTTCGCAGGCTCAGCAAAAAAGAAAAATCCCACATAGGTCCTAACCTTTGGGCAACAATATGATCACGCGAGGCTGCCAAGAAATAATAATAAAGTCTGATTTCATAGTTTACCCTCATGCCCTACAGGATAACTCAAGTAAACCGCATTTCCAGCAGCCCTGCAAGGGAGATCATGAGTCTTTCCATTTTACAGATGGGATAAAAAGATTTAGCTGCTATTTTCTCATGGCTCCCAGAATCTAAACAGCTGCACACTGAAAGCAGGTTGCATCCTCACCAATTCAGCAGAGGAAATTAACTGCTAGTCATTAATTGTTAAAAGTGATATGTTTACTATGAATGTCAGTTGTTGAAGTAAAATTTGTTGACAATGTGACAGGAATTGACAGCTCTTTTTTCCATAAAGCAGAAGAGCTCTAGAGCTTATGTAAGAACGGGACTCCTTTCCGATTGATGCTTCATATGCAGACCTACATTTTATCTGTCTTTTCTCAGCTATGCATTAATGGTTTTTTAAAATTTAAATAAACTAAATACGTTAAATAATTAAAGAAGAAGGTGAGTTACAAAAGGCTTTTAAAGCAGTACTGTCCCTCAAAAGACCAGCCAAATTTGACCTGGGTAGTATATATGTAGCCCCTCTGGTCCTGCTGCCCTGGCGTGATTTTATTTATTTTCTTTCCTCTCAAAAAAGGCTCCAAACGATCATAATCCAAAGCACCACCATTAGAATCAAAACCAAGAACAAAAACCCAGTAACAGTAAGTGGAGCCAAAGCCCTGCTGAGAGGCTTGTTTGAATAACCTTCTTTCCAGTTGTACTTGAAGGAACAGAGATGGAGGCGGCCAAAAGCATTTCCCAAAGCTGGGACGCCACGAAGGCCCTCCGCTGCATGCCTGCCGACAGCAGCGTGGATTACAGACGGACAGGCTTTTGAGTTTGTGGGATGTGCTTTCTTTTTTTACTTGAAGCCAAAGGCCCACTAACTGGAGGCAGGAGCCAACCGGGGCTCACTGAGCAATGCAGAGATTCTGAGCACATGCTCGATCCGGTGGGTAGCAACAGCCGCATCAGGTTCCTTTCACACACAAAACCATAGCTGGTTTTTCTCCAGGCATTCTCTTTCAATAGTCTAATTTCAGAGGGATGGTGGCAGGACTTTTCAGCTGTGGCTGTTTTCAGAAATCAGATACTACCTCAGATCACCCCAGAGATCTTCCAGGAAAGCCTGATCAATCTCCCGCCCACCCTTGTCTTAGCAATTCCCTGGGCAACCTCCAGATATTGTAGAAGACCATGACCATCAGCCCCAGCAAGCATGGGTGGCCAGGGATTATGAGAGCAGTAATCCAAAACGTCCCAGAGGCATCGGACCACAGTATGTGGGGCTGTTCAGGCGGGAGCCTCCTCCCTCACTGACTGAGTCGGGAGCAAGGCATGGGATTGGCAGGAGACGGGGGGGGGGGCCTCCCGCCTCCCCCCTCCCCCCTCTGCCTGGCCTAAGCATCTCACAAGCCCTGCGGCCTGCCCTGCCACTGCGGCTGAAGGGGAGCCCATGCTTCACCGAATCCTAGCACTGAGCCGAGACTGGACGTACTGTGGGCAGAATCATCCTGCTCTTGCGGAAGGACAATCCGTCAGAGGAGGAAATGTGAGCGTGCGCAGACATACGCTTTGGGAAGCGAGAGACAAATCGCAAGGCTTCTGCTCGTGGGGACGACCACAGTACTAAGAGATATTCCAGGAAGCGCCTTGCATAGCACTCAACCGAAAGGAGTCCCTTTGTTGCCCTCCACTGTAGCAAATATGATTTATTAGGACAAGAGATGTGCCCCTGAGTTACACATTATTCTCAAAGCCGACTGTGATGCCCTGCACATTCTGTACAGTGCTTTTTATTTTCCAGAAATTTAAAAAAAAAACCAAAACATCTTCTGGTGTTTAACTAGGTAAAAGAGAACAAGGTGGATATAAACGAACGTTGCTTGCCTGACTTTTGTCCATGACAGCTGTGATTATCCTTTCAAAATGCAAGGAAGAGCAGGCACCAGGAAGGAAACTCACTGCAGGAAGGGTACGTTTTTAAAAAAACCCACCAACAGCAATAGACCCCATCTGTGAGGTATGCTGGCCTACTTCACGGGGTTGTTAGGTGGATAAAATTAAGGAAAGGGAGATAACTTATACCGCCTTGAGTCGGGGCAGGATAAAATCTTAAGAAATGAACACCAAAAACAATGAGGCAGGAAGACAAGCAAAAGGTTGCACAAGCTTCCATCCTAAATGGCTGAAGGAAGAGAATCGCTTCTGGATAAATCAATTGTTTGGAATAAGCCAGGTTACTGCAGGAGTCAGGGGTTAAGAATGGCTCTGAGGAAGGGGACAGAGCAAAGACAGACTCGCTCAGACCTAGAGGATGGAGATTCCTCCATGCAGGAGAAAATCCACACAAGCTGCATGCATTGAACAGAGCGAGAGGTGCTGCATTCTGCATCTGAGGAAAAAAGCTAAAAATAAGGAGCTAAGAATACAAACTTGTATTCAGCATCTATCCTAGCATTTGGCATATGTTCCCTGTATTCCCCCCACACCATTCCCACTTCTGCAGTTAGTTTTAAGTGTCCTCTGGCAAACTCCATCCCACCTTTCTTCTGCTCTTTGCTCGCTCTCTTTCCCTCCTGTCGGGATTTTCTCTGCATTAAGCAGCAGTTCTCTGCAGTGCCCACAGAGAGGCAGAGCGCCCCCCCTTCATTCATGGCTTGCATGAGGAGCGAGGCTGGGCCTGCAATCTAGATAAGGATCAGACCTGAGGCAGTGAAGGGCAGGAGGTGGCCTGAGAGCCTGCAGTGCCACCACAAAGATGGGGAGGGGAGCAGCTGGAGGTTGCTCTTCTGAGAAGTGGGGCTGCCTTCCAAAAGAGAAAGATGCCCGCCCCTCTCTCTCGCCACTCTTTATTTTTTATTCCTGTTCCATCAGCTGGGGCAGAGGTTAAGGTTAGGGTCAGGGTCAGGGTTAGGTTGATTTTTTTTTTTAGGTTGAAATATTTTATTTAAATAAAAACAGGGTTAGGGTTAGGGCCAGGGGACAGGGAGCACGGCGCTGTGACTTTTAAATTTTATTTTACCATGAGCTTTCTCTACTATTCCCTCCAGCAGCAGATGTGGCTTGCAGAATCAATACGCCACCACACATGTGAACGACTGCGTTTGACCTTCCAGCTGGCTGCAACTGGACCCACAAACAACAGCATGCGGCTTGGCCCACGGCTGCCCAGAATCCTGGAAATCCCACCCTGAACATGCCAAGGGTGCCCCCATACTCTCTCTCCAGCACCTTGAAATCCCGCCTCCAAATCTACCTCTTGCATTTAACCTGCTACCCACTTAACCCGGTTAGGATCTCTGCTGTCTCCCATACGGACTCCCATCCCCAGTCGCATCCATCAGCTCTCTCTGTAGGTGGAGAAGTTTTGTCGGGGTTTTTTCATAGTGGTGCCCTCTTGTGCAACGCCCAAACAGCCCCACCAAGCCCAGCCTGGCCTCTTCCAGGCACGGAGCCAAAACAAGGTTGTATTTCGAAATGCATTTGGTTGGCCGGCTCTTTCATTAGCATGAACTGGGCTAATTTTGCTGTGACTGTAAGCATGTATTTTGTTCTCTTATAAAAAGGAGGCAATCTCCTCTTTTGCTGATTGTGCTAGATTCTACATTTGTGTGTTTTGCATTGTTTTTATTACAGCTCCTTTTTCATTGTAAGCTGCTTTGCATTTGTTTGGGATAAAGAAAAGGTGCGTATATTATTAAGCAAACTTAAAGTAAGACGGCCCTGCCTGTAACTAGAAGAAAGCTTAGGTCAGCCTCCTCCAAAGCAGCACCCTCCAGATATGTTGGACTACAAACTCCATACAGAGCACCTGCAGGGGACTCTCTTCCCCTCTCAGTCCCAGAAAGAGTACTTGGCTCCAACATCCTGTTGCCCTAGGCACACAGAAACAAGGGGAAAGAATGTTTGGGCCCATCCATCAACCAAAACAAGACCCACCAACTGCTATTTAAGTAAGAACAGAAGTAAAGGAAGATCCACCAGGCCTCCGCTGGATATAAAAGTCAGCTTATAGCTCCACTTGAAGCAATCCTCCTCGTCTACCTTTTCCCTGTGTTCCCCTTCCTTGGTATGCTTTGTCTTTGCAGTTTGGCAGACTAGGCCCTATTTCTCTTCTTTAATTAAAGTGAGCCATTCATTGCCTAAAAAGAGAAGAAGCAACAGGGAAGCAGGAACCCAATGACCCCAAGTGCTTGGAATGTACAAAAGACATCCTGCAGCAGGAATACCCTAATTGGTACAGAAACCTATAAAGGGATCTGTTGTTTTAGCTTTGCGATTTAACAACAAGAAGAAATTAGGTTTCCCACACCAAGGCAAAACTACTCAGGTTAAGAAGCTGCCATTCGTGTGGATGATGCTGTCTTATGACCATATAGTAAACCCATGAGATCACAAGGCTTCTCAGTCCAGGAAGTGTGAAACTGCTGATTTACAAGAACCTATCAGGTAATATAGCACAGTTCTAGAACCTCCCAGGCTACTGGGATCCAGTAAAGCAAACCTCCAGCTATATCAACGATCCACTTAAAAGTCTGCCACAGGACTCCCTGGAGAAAGGACAGTGAGAAAAGTTGCTTTGCTGGATAAGCAGACCAAAAAACAAAACAAAACAAAACAAAACACCAACACACCCCTCATACTCCTGCAGAAATGATATTATAATCTATACTCACTGGGCATTTTATGTGACTTGCTTTTCCAAGTAAATTATCACAGTAATGCCATTATTAAGACAAGTCAAAGGTCACAAAATACTCTTGAGTCTTCAAGGTCTCCAGTATTCTTCATCAAGCAAAATGGTAAACGAATCGGTGGGGGGAGTGGATGACATCCAAGCCATGGCATCTGTATTAGGTTACAATCTTAACTTGGAGAAATAAGAGGAAGCCACAAAACTTTAGGCTCTACCAGACACAGGCTTGGTTTTGGGTTGACTGGGGACTCCTTTCTTCTAAACGGTACCCACTTCTTGCCTTTTTCATACTCTCTGGAATGTAGCAATTAGGACAGCAGGAACTTGAGCTCGAGTTTATACAGTCAACAAACGGTTCCACGATACTTGCCTATTCAGACTGTGGATCACAAAGGACTTCCTGAGTAGCGAAAGCCATAAATCATCAAGTAGCTCCCCATCCAAATATGGATTTTCCCAGGCTGGTACAAGTCAACTTGGGATGCAGACAGCCCAGGGGTGAGGCAAGTGAGTCGCCCGGTTTCTGCTTGGAGCTGTAGACACACACACGGTACACTGACAAGCCTGTACAGAAACACAGGTCTGTCACCCTCCGGCCGCGGTTGCCTTTCTGGCTGTACTTGTTCTAACAAACCTATCGGCTGCTTTTCAGAATCAGCTGGGACAGAGTGTTCTCTGTGCTCCAGCAGTCATCTCAGGTGACGTAGAAGGTGTTGGCACCTCTCTGGAATCATGCACACCGCGAGCAATGCTATCATCCACTTACAAGGTGCTTTGCAATTTGGGTGGGGAAGACGGGCCAGCAGCACTGGGGGAAAGCCAGTCCAGGCACCAGCGGGAAGAACTAGCCCGGTCTCTGAGGTGAACAGAGCAACCCTTTTCCTCTCTCGGTTTCTCTCTCTCTTACCCCAGAAATGGGCGTGTCCACTACTTTTCTCTCTTTCCTCACTAAGACAACACCTGCCCAGGCTGCTTTTGCCCACCCAGACAAGAATGTCCTCGCACTACGTTCCGCTGCTCTCCGTGCTTGCATGGGATGCCTTTTCAGCCCACAGATCCTGCTCAGGATGATGATCTGGGCTACATTCCCCATCACTGCTCTTTGGACAGGCAAGAAGCCCGGAACCTGCCCCAAGTTGCTTGCAGTCCAAAAGACAGCAAAAAGTAGAAGCCAGCAACTGATCCGTGTGGGAGAAAAAAGAAGGCAGACGGTGCAAGGGGAAAATGTAAGTTCCGTTCATGTACTTGGGCTTACTTTCTGTGGAAGTAAGGGTGAAGAATTTAAAAAATAGCAAGGGCTTCCCCCTTGCCCCCAGAAAAGGTTGGATTAGGAAGGGATGTGAAGATACAAAGGGAGGAAGCACCCTAGAGGTACAGTGTGAGAAGGCGCCGGGCATAAAGAGCAGAGTTTGAACACTGGGAACTTGGGTGAGGTGGGAACTGGCAAAGATGATGCTATCTAATTATTCTATGGCCCCATACTACTGTTCAGAGCCTGATTCAAAACAACTAATATGGATGCCACATCTAAGCTCTGTCTGAAATTCGAAGCACAGAATGAGAAGGTGGTTGGAATTCCAGAACAGGTAAAATCTTTTTCCATTCATCATGTGCATATATACAAGGGAGACATGGGGGGGGGTCTATCTTGCACTTTGATGGAATTGTGTATCTTAATTTACAGTATTACTGTTATTGGGTGTGACTTTTCATGACATCTGAAGCTGGTAAAAGTCGCTTGTTATGTGGGGCGGGGGGTTAAGAAGCCACTCATGAAGCCAAGGGATAGGTTTGCATGGTCACAGAAGGAATTTAAACCACAGTGGCTTATTCTCCTTCCCCGCGCATGCTGCTCGCAGGCTGCTCAGCTGGCATAATTACCCTCGCTGGGTGTGGGTTGTCATGACATCTGAATCCAACAAAGGAAGGCGGCTGCAGTGGTTTATGAACCATCCTAGAACAAGCAGTGGGTGTCAGGGTGGTTGGTCCATCAGCCCCGCCACTCACTTTCTCTGCCTAACGAGGGTAATCAGGTTAATTGGGCAGCTCACCACTTGCATGCACACAGAAGGAAAATAATCTCCCATGGTACACATTTTTTCCGTGGCCATGTGGCCCCGGACATGGCAAGTTGTGGGGCTGCAGGCTGATTTGTCCGTCATTCCAACGAAGCACCCTTGGAGGGGTCGCACAACGCCAAAGCCACGGGCAGTGTCTTAAATGGACGACGTGGTGCCCCTGGCTGCCCCCACCCACCATGGCGAGCCACACCGGGCCGTGCTCACGTGAGCCAGGTCAGAGACGGGGTAGGTGGGTGGGAGGGCTGCCTCGTAAACCGCCCCACGAACAAGCTGTGTGTGGCGGCTGTTTCCAGCACAACCCATGGTATGCCCGACAGAGGAACAGGCTCACTGTGGCGTGTCCTCCCCCACATCCCATTTGTCCTCCAGCCCATGCCCCTGCGCCCTCACCCTGGTCCCCACTCTGCCCGTGCCCTCTTCTTGCTTGTCACTTAACAAATAATAATGTTGATGCCGCAGAAGTATACAAATAGGGTTATATCTTTATTATGTTTTTCAGCCCCAGAAAAACCGTACAATTTCATTCATGATCGCAAGTATGCCGTTATAGCTGTCTGATGATGTGCAGTTATTCCTTGGCAATGTCCTTTTAAGTTTCAGCTGTCAAAAGGGAAATGAAGACGTTAACTTACAAGGAAATTGACATAGCAAGGCTGCATATAAGCAAATTAGCGCACATTTGCAAAGACCAGGGCAGCAGTAATATGGAAAATTGGGGGGGGGCACAGATGTACCCAAAAAGTGGGGGAATATCTCCCATTTATCAAGGCAATCCTGTCACTTTTAAGTGTTGAACTAACACTTGTCTCTGCCCTACAGTCACTAAACACCTCCCCAAGAGGCCTGCAGGTCCAAAAAGGGGAGCTACTGGCCTGGGGACCAGGAAAAAACGGTGGCGGCATGCCGGTGGCAGTCCCCCCAAAGTGTTGTGTGGCCGTGAGTGGATGGGCAGTTGCTCTGCCGCCGAGGGAGCCTGGTGGTGGCACAGGCAGGATCACAAAGATGGCTGAGCGGCTTGGTAGCTCATCCTCGCGACCCATGATAAAATTGCTCCCCGGGTTTGGACAATACGACAACCCATTGTGGATGCGATAATTCCCTAGAACTAATCATGGTCTGCCAGGGTGCCTTGCTCCTCCAAACGAAGCCAGCCTGTAGAAACAGACACAACCACTGTAGCTAGCTGTCCATGCTGAGCTGTCACGTCACATGAGTCTGAGCTGGTGGGCAGCTCCCACTGCAAGAGAGGCCAGTTCCCAAGGAGAAAGACAGACGGCAGCCATTCAGCAAAAATATGGCCCCTCTGAAATTTGGCTGCTGGACACAGAGAATCTGTCAGGATAGTTTACCTTCAGGAGGGAGGATTAAGCAGAGACAACTGTCTGGAATTGGTTGACTCAACCTGCATAATCAGAACCTCTTTGCCTGGGGCTTTGCCCGCACAGGGTAGGGACACCCTCCACCCCTAGGGAAAAGTCCCTTTTTTTTTGTGCAAATCTCTCTTCCATCCCTCTGTCCTCAATGAACAGCCTCCGCACCCACGCATGCACATGCATGCACACACACACATGCGCGCGCACAGAGGAATCTCTGCCGGAGCCAGTCGCATCTCTGCAGTAATGTAGAAGGGTAAGAGCTCTTCCACGAACTGTAAAGCACCATCCCAGCATCCAGGCGGGAGCTTTCCTGCCTCTTTCTTTTTCAAAATCCGCAAGCACCAGAAACAGAGAACCGGTGTGGCACCACGGCTCTAGAGGGAGCGTCAGGAAGTCCCTGTTTGCGAACCTTACCTTAGCCACAAAGTCACTGACTGGCTCAGATACAGGCAGTGCCAAACCACAGTCTGACGTTACACAGTCAGGCCCAGAAGGAGCCTCCGGCTTGCATATTTGGCTTAACTAGCACTTCCCAGCTACGGAGCCATCCTTTGCTATTGCTTCGAAGGCAGCCAGCTACAGACTCTCCTTGCCCTGCGCTTTGCAAACCAGGACCATGCCCCCAGTTGCAGCGCAAGGGCTGACCATGGCTGTCTGCCTGCCGGGGTGCAATGGCCCAACTTGCAGAAAAACGAAAAGAAACTTATTCTGGGGATGCAAGGAAGCGTTTGAGCCACATGTTCTCATGGCACCAAAACACGTTTTGGAACTAAGCACCTAGATGAACCTTAGGTAATCTACTGCTCCAGTGACATACATATTCAACACACAGGACGCTGCCTATGGTCCATCTCTCTCAATACTGCATAATCTGACTGGCAGGAGCTTTCCCATAACCTGCCACCTGATCCTGTTTCACTGGAGACTAGAGACTGAGCAGAGTGGTATCTGTGAGCAAAGCACGAGTTCCAAAACGGAGGAGCCATGGCCCAGACCGAACACCAGTACTGCCGGGTGCTGAAAGACGACCAAGGAAATGCATCTAGAATGCTGCAAACGTTTGAGACCAAGCGAGGGCTGAGAGCACCGTTGCTGGAACATTATGAACACCCCCTGAAGTTTTATGAGAGCTTTTCCCAAGCATCCACCAGGCCTCTCGTTGTCATTCCTGACCCCACTGCTTTTGCCCGGGTGACCCTCTCCATTACCGGGAGGCTGGCAATTTGCCCGCAAGGCCCAACCCATGTGGTTTGGGAATAGCTGTAGGGGCCTTTGGTGCTTGCACAGAAAGACCTACGACTGGATGCTTCTGAAGGGGGAAAAGCCCCGCCAGGAACCAGTTACTAAAATTATAGCCGTGTGTGCCATTCTGCGGGGTTAAGAAGTTCTGCATAGAAGCTGGCAAGGAACCAGCCCTGTAGAAATCGCCAGCTGAGGAGGAGGGAGGGAGAGAAAGATGGACAACTCTGTATGCATCACGAGATTAACTGCACACCAGGACTCCCGCCAGCCCTGCAGTTCTTCCCTGGGCAGCAGTCACCAGCAGACACAGCCAGGACCCTGAGCTGGCTCCCTCGCTCTGGTCTGTCTCTGCCGCTTCCCCATTCACAGGTAGTTACTAGCAGGCCGGTGACGCTAACCGAGCCTTGTGAACTGGCCTGCAATCCCCAGTCCAGGGATTTTTGCCAGCTCCCTTAAGCCAGTGATTGTGTGGTGCTTCCATGAAGCTCCTTTGCCTGAAAAATGATTCTTGCTGGGAATTACACTGGGTTCCTTGAAGTAATTCCCGTTTGCCTCAGGTGAGTAATGGACATGCTACTTACAAGTCTGAATTATCAATTAGGAATACTTATTTATGGGTTCAATTTCTTTCCAGGAAGGTGGTAACAGACAGATCAGCGCGGACAATTAAAAATGCCCCATCGGCGCTGTCCCATGCCTGCCTTCCCTGAACCACAAGTGAAGAAAATGTTATGACTTTGCCATAAAGTATTTTGGCAGGCCCATAGGAGTGGGGTGGACGGCCTGAGGAGCTGTGCGCCTGGGCTCTTTGAACTTTAGACCACCAAGGAGCCGATAAATGAGGCCAGCAAACAGCGCAGCCAAACTGCACCGAAGCAAAACGGGCAAGCAGCTTGATTAAAGCAGAGACGCTCCTGATCCCCGAGAGAGCCCTGCAACCCAAGGACCCGAGTTCGGCCAGATTGCCACCCTAAGCAGCAATCAGTGCAACACCATGCTCCAAAATGATCCAATCAGATCGAATTCAACCAGTGAGACAAAAGACAGCTCAAGCAAGGTTATCGCTGCAATGCCCTGCCAGGCCGTTTTGCTTCACTGCAGAGCAGGGCCTGCTGCACTGCCCAGAAATCCAGAGGGGGCATGGGAGGCTGCCAACAACTGAGAGAGCTCAAAATGTGTTTCTCTAAATCACGACTGGGCAACTCGCCCCCCCCCCCCGAGTTGGCCCACAACTCTTTTACTGGAAGCGACGCCGGCCAGGATTGATAGGAATTGAAGGCTGCAACATCGGGAGGGCCACACGTTGCCCACCTGCGAATGCTGGAATTTTCTCGGAAGAGAGCCATGTTATAGCTGAGGGGCCAAAAAGATGAAAGAGCCCCTGTCTGAAAAGCAGGGCTCATCAGCCTAACTAAATTCGGGATTTTAAAGTCGGTATCTCCCACTTAGTGGAACCAGATTAACAGCCGTAGCCTTAAAATGCCCATCTCCAGGAAAACTCAGTGGCAGGGCACATGCCCAAAAGACAGCAAAACTACAGGTTCAAACACAGGTGGGGCCACATGAAAAGAAGCAGGTAGCAAGCGGGAAGAAAGACCTTTGCCCAGGACGTTGGAGAGTCGCCTGCTGCCAGCCACAGCGGACTGCCGAACTGATCCGGTACCGGACAGCTTCCGAGGCTCACACAGAACCCTTAACTGTGCAGACGTAACACGGAGCTAACCCTGGAGCACATGTCCTGCCTCGTCCAGCCCAGCTGTGCCTCCTTGCCGCCGTGCCAAGAAAGATCCCCGCAGACTGAAGCGCCTTTGGTGCACTGCAGACGCTGAACGCCTTGCATGTTTCAAAACCCTCCCCGCTCATCCTTCCTGCTGTGAAGTGAAGCCAAGGGGGGCCTGTGCAGCAACTCCAGGCGCCTGCTCCCTCCACGGAGCCAAGCACAACTAGGAAACAGGCCAACAACCCTCTCCCCAAATCCCCACCCTTCTCCAAAGTCATGCAGCAGGTAGGCCAGAGAATAGATTCAGTGGCTTCCAGTTGTTTACAGCTCTCTGGAACGGTAGGCTCATTAGTTCCCATTAACACTCCCAGGCATGGAACCATGACTGCCCCATCTGTCTTCCGGGAGGGAACAACGCATCCTATAGTCTCTGGACAAGACGCAGGCCCTCCTCCCCGCTGCAAGGGCGGGAGCAACGCTGTGGGCTTGGAGGAAGGTGCATGCACAACCATCAGGACCAGGAAACTCAAGCGAGCACGACTCACCGTATGCCACTGACTGCACTGCTGTTCCCCACGAAGACGGGACGGCAGTGAGAGAAAGAGTCCTGGGACGACTGCTTGGCATTATGTCTGAACTAGCCCGGAGTGTCGGTTCAGATGTTACGTTAACCCCTTTCTTCTCTGGCGAGGCTCAGCTGCTCCCACAGCTAAGGGAAGCCAAGTGGGAGCAACTGGGCTACTGGTATCAGCATGCTTGCCGTAAACAATATGCAGGCCTCTCTGCCATCCTGCCTTTCTGTTTTGTGTGAATGCAACTGGTGTGCATGAGGCTTCCGGAACAGTCTATCCTGCAAGGGAAATGATGCAGACTATTCAGTCAAATGGATAACCACTAATGTCTGCAGAGAGCTCCCACTGGCTTACACCTTCCACTGCCTCAAAAGCCATCTGTATGTTGTTCAGTCACATTTCGACAGTAATCTCCAGCCTTCCGCCAGGACACCTTTAAACCAGCCAACAGATTTGCTATATCTCAAAGCCTGACACCAGTGCTTCACTCAAAGATAAGGGCTGCTCATGCGCTGCAGCAGTATGTGATGGGCAACCTGTTTACAAGGCAAAGGGATTAAACGATTCTTGTGGGGAGGGATCTGGGAACACAGTGAGTCGTGCCCCTTTCTCACCAAACCATCTTCAGCCTTTGGGAATACTCAGATTGCCCCCCCTCCCCGCCACAAATCTTCACCTTGACTAACCACCCACCCAACAATGTCTGAGTGGCTTTCCAGTCCCTGCTCGGTCTGCGTTCCTCTTTATGCTAAGGGCAGCAGCAAAACTTGTTGAGAAGCAAAACATTTGCTGGAGATAATTTGGTCAGGAGAAAGGAACACTAGCCAAGCAACAGAAGTTAAGAAGTCAAAAGGCGCCGGCATTAACCCGATTTACCCGCATGTCCCCACAGCAGCAACAATTAAACTAGTGCAATTCAGCTTCCTTTATAAAAGGGATGTCTCTAGCCCTCATGGTTATGGAGAAGAGTGTACTGGCTGAGCTTTCTGAGGGCTCAGAGAAAGCCCAAGTCAGGCATAAATCCTTCGAATTCCTAGGTGCCAACAGCAATTGCTTTTGGTGCCCAGGCAACCATAAGCCTGGAGGGCTTCCAACTTTGTTCTTCTCCTTCGCTAGCCTGCACGGCTCATTGCTCGGCTCCCACAGCTACTGTTTCTACTTCATCCATTTAAGCCCCATCGATCGTCTTTTCTCTCCCAAGCGGTCACACACATTCCCCTCCTTCAAGATTCACCCCTACGGTCCCCCTCAACTCCGTTTCGAGCTGTTCCTGGAAGCCTGCCAGAATGGAAAGGCATCGGTGCCCAAGGGCTCCCCCAGCCTTCTCCCAGAGAAAAGGCCAGATTAAGTTTCAGTTTAGCTCACACGCAAACACACCACTCCAACACCCGCGGGGCATACAGATGGGCGCCTTCCTTCTCGGGTCAAGCGTGACAGACAGTCACCACCACTGATGTGAAGCATGCGCATGTGAGCGACTCCCAACGTTTCCAGAGGAACAGAAGCAGAGGCCGGGGACAGTGGCGAATCTGTACCCTGGCGTTTCCGAGCCTCCAGTCTTTTTTTCATGCCCACCCATCTGGATGGGCACAGCACGGAAGATGCCAGCACACATTTCCAGACGTGTGTTCCCATTAGACAGCTCTCTAGCCAGGCATGTGGGATGCTCTCGGCCTACAGGAACAGACAAAACACGCCCGGCACACTTCCCGTGGCCAGAGGAGGCCCACGGTAGCTGCCTTTTAGGGCGGCTGGCCTTCCCTCTCTGATCTCCCCATTCCAGAACACGCTTCCCCTTCCCATTCCAGAACACTATTTGACCAAGTTCGGTTAGAGCGCAAATCCAGGAATCCAAGCCACGATGTGGCACAGAACAGCGAGAGCGGCCTTACAGCGGAGGCAAACTGTAGCTCCATCTGGCTTGGCATTATCCACTGGCCAGTGGGGGCTCCCAGTGTTTCAGACAGAGATCTACCCTCACCTGGAAAGGAGGAGAGCCAGACTTGGGATGTTGTGCCTATAACGGATGTTTTCCACCATTCTGGCCCCACTGCTCTGGGGCCCGTTCCTCCATGCAGAATATGGTAAAACGCTGTAAGGGAGCACCTGAGCAGCAGCCAGGTAGCCAGCAGGACACAACAAGCCAGTTAATTTATCTCACACCGGGGTAAGAGGTGCTGTACTTCAGACATGCTGCAGTACTTTGGTCTAATGCTGCAAAGCCACAGAGAAAGCCCAGCTGGCCAGAGAGAAGCTCACCCACAAGACAGAGGAGGACCTGCAATATTCAGTGGAATCTGAATTTATAACTCTAGGCAGATTTCTAACACAAGTGTGGGCAAGGTGTTCAAGCGCTCTGAACAGACGCTGCCTTCTGGAAGTCCGTGCAGAAACATGAGCTCTCCAATTAAAAAACAACAACAACTAGACATGGAATTTGAAATCGCAAGAACCGACTTTCCCACCGGTCCTCCCCAGGCTGCCCTACCAACCAAGAAGGCCAATAAATTCTATCTGGATTCAAATTCCACCTTTGCCTCGTTCCAAATTCCACCCTCTTGGGATCAGACACATTCACTCATTTCTCCTTCTGTAAACTGGTGATTTCACAGAGCTACAGGTAAACATCATAGCAGCTTGGGCTCTCTTTCCATGACTGTTTGGCATTCTGACACATTTTCAAATATATCCTTACAATCATGAGGACTAGGAGCACACTTTTTAAAAGAAGGGAGCATTAAAGATGAAAGTGTCTGTTTTCTAACAAGACCACTATTGGGAGATGTAAGTGTGAAAAGAGGCATTTAAGGAACCATCCATGGCTCTTATAAAGTTCACTCTAGTCTTAAAAAGAAAAAGAAAAACCCTAGATTTAAAGAATGAAAACAAAAGTACTTCTACCGCCTTCCTGGTTTTCCACTATGCAGTGGAGGATACAGGCAGCAGTGTGTTTGCAGATTATTCAATGACACCAAAATAAACCGCAGGCACCTCTGTTTTTCTGCCCATGCTGTCGTGTGCATGCCATCATTAAAAATAGCTGAGGTATAAAAGGAACCATTAATAGCAGGACTGCCCAGACATGTACATTAGACAGCTCCAGCTTCTTGATTTAGAGACTTGTATACAAGATTCCAGGATTCATTCAAGCTTTTCCCAAACAGGCTTGTCTTCTACTCTCCTGACACAGGAATATGGTGCCTGGGACAGGCTATGAACTCCAGATATCCACAGCTTCTATTTCAATTCATTTTATTTCCTTGTTTGCAACAAAATGAGCAAGATTGTAGTCCTCGGTGTTCCAAAAATATTGCAGGGTGCCCCCTCACAACCATACCCCAAAGCTCAACACCGTTCAGAAGCAGGTTTCTGTGCCAAAAGCCAGCTATCCAAACCTTCTGACATGTAACTGTCCCTCCCTCCCCACCATATATTACTATCCCTTCTGTCCACTTTTTCTTCCCCACAATTCCTTAGCTTATAAACCCCACTAAAAAAATCAGGCTTTTATTCCAGTGTGAATAAAACACTAGCAAATGAGCACATCTATGACTTGGAAAGGAAAGAAAATCAAGTTGGAAGAGTGTTTGCTGCTACTCAGGGACTTAATGACTGATCTTCAATTCAAGATGTTTCCAATTAGAGTATATGAATGTTTACAGCTTCCAACTGCAGGAAGGCCCTGGCTAATGGCATGTTACAGATCTGGAGCTGATAGACACTATTGTGTTTTCACTGAGCTTCGCAGGAAAAACTTCAAATATCACAATAGGTAGGCACAGTGTTCCAGAATAACAGGAGACAAATTATTTAAACAGCAAATGGGAAGACGACGAGAAAACCAGGCGAGCACACCGTATCTGTCAAGCCCAGGTAAACACTGCCAACTGGGTATACTCCCAACCAACGGAGACACACCTTGCCACTTTCCCCTGAAGCTCTGCAGAGGAATGAAAAGAACGGCAACTGCAAATTAAGATGCCACACAGAATTTTGAACAGCCACCCACAGCAGTGGGGTTGCCCTCCCACCCCTCCTCTCAAGTACTCACTAGCCCGTTAATTCTCTTCCATATCGCAGCCGTCATGGGGGAGGCGTAAGAAAGGCTCCTGGCCGCTTCTCACCAGCAAGCAATTCCTGTTTGTCCTATTCCTTGAGAGGGAACCAAAAGGTTACTTCCCTGTGTACGGCACTAGCTCCACCTTTTCCGGCCTCCCTCCAAAAGTAGCCGGAGGGAGGTGCAGGGTGGAGGAGGGAGGGAGGAAGGGAGAGGAGAGATTTGTTCACTGCCTGCCGCTTGGCAGAATACCTCTACTCGGATACGCCGTGCGAAATCCGGGGAACATGTAGCGCTACACACGGAAACACGGGGACCTGTGGCAGTGCTTTCCCTCTGGGTCCCACACCAGTCCCAAGCCCACTCCAGGAGAGGCAGCTGGGGTGGGGTGGGGCGGGGGGATTTGCTGGCATGCTGTGAGAAACATACCATAACCTTGTCACAAATAATGCAGCCAGACACAGCCGCAGCTGGGAAAGATCAAGAGAGGCTGCTATTGGAGCAGCAAGACGGGCTGCGGGAGAAGTTTAGCAGGGCTGAGTGCCCGACAGAAACACAATTTGCAGGGTCTTGCGCAGGGAGGCAACACGGGCAGGGAAAAATGAACAGTGGCGGCTATCTAATCCATCTGGCCCCTCGTCCTTATATTAAACCACATCTGCTGTGCCACAGCGGCTACAAGGCTAGGCGAAGGAGGAGGTGAGTCTCATCCCCGCCACAAAGTCATAAACGTGCCAGGGGGCTGCAGGCAAGCCCGAGTCGATTCGGCCAGATTGAGTGAGCCCAACCAAGCCCCTAGGAGTGAAAGGCGGCACAGAAATGTACCCAGAACAACAAGCAAAACAAGCCAGCTCACCTATGGTGAATAAAAACAGCTTCTTGGTGAGCTGAGGAGGAAGCTCTTATACATTTGGCAAAAATTACTTTCTCCCCAAACACAGCGCATTGATAGCGCACACATCTGCCTACTTATTTTCCACACATCTATGCATGTAAACCTGTCATTCTCTGTACTGCCTTCTATTGGACTTACAGAAAAGGCTATTTCCCTGCTCTGCTTATTATTTATTAACAGCAGAATAGACTCTGTTATTAACACTTAATAAAAGCTCTAAGCACTTTCACTAAGCCATGCCTGCCTCTTAAGTGCCTTCTTTTCGCTTTGAGATTTTATCATAGTAAAAGATGTCGCTATAAATATACACACACACCAAAATGGGGTCCCTGTCCTTTTTCTGTCCAAGATACTGTATCAAATGAAAATGTATGCAATATTTTAAACACTGCAACCTTTCCATACGGTTTATTCCCAGTTTTCCACGGAGGGTTTCCCTGTTTTTGAGCCCATCGCGTGTTTTTTCATGGCAAGCCCATTTGAACACTGCCTTGGGGAACCTCTAATACAGGCACTTACCCATTTCCCAGTGTTTTTGAGCAGAGAACTGGAACGTGGATGTAGTTTACCGAGAGAGAAGAGCCACAGGGCAAGAGACATGGCGAGATCCCCTCCGCCTCTGCCTATGGTTCTTTGGTGGGCTGAAGAGAGTCTGTTAAAGTATGTATTATTCAAGCTGGGGAAAGAGCATTCTTTACAGATCAGCTTAAACAGCTGGTGGCAGCAGGGGAAAAGCGGTGTGCGCCCTGTGCTGGGGGGAAGCTCGGCTGACCGTTTGGCTCCGAGTTTAATTCCACAAGCCGCTGTCACATTCTGGACAGGAGCAGACAGCCCTTCACATCCACAGAGCGTGTATCAGCGGCTCTCAACACGGGATGCCACACTCCCATCAAGGCAGTCCATGCCAGTTTGCATGACACACTGATACTCTGCCCTTCAGCAAAGTTTCCAGAGCGGTTCACAAACATGAGATAAAATACTAAATGAAAATGAAAGAACCTGCAATGTGCTAAACATACGTTTAAAGGCCCGAGGGAGGAAAACGTCTTTGCCAAGGTGGAAGTGATGGACTGGGGTGAAGGAGATGGGGATCTGGGTTCAAGCCCTCAATCAGGGACTTCCTGCCAGTTTCTGGCTCTCACTACCTTACAGGGTTGTTGTGAAGGTAAAATGGAGAGGAAGGAGGCTGTATAAACCGACCTGGTTCCTTGGAGGAAAAAAGGCAGGGTATAACAATATAAAAACACTTTAAACATTTGTTTAAGTATAACAATATAAAAACACCATTTTAAAAAGTTAAAATGGTGATGCCAAGAGAGCTTCCATGCAGGGTGCTAGCACCGAGAAGGCTCTCCCACTGGTTGCTGCCTTGGAAGAGAGCCGGAGATGGTGCCTCAGTGCACGGGCAAGTTGTAGGGCGGAAGCTGCTTCCCTTCAGCTACGCAGCTCCTAAACTGAGTAAATATGAAAGCGCACTGTGTGTTATGCATGGAAATGGCAGTGGGGAAGGCCAGTCTGAATCATCTCCCATTTGACGGGTTCAGGTGCGAGGGCCAGGCTTTGGCAAGGCTTACTGGCAAACAGGAAGGTCTCCACAAAACACGTGAGGCCAGCAAATCCGTGTGTGTGTGTGTGTGTGTGTGTGTGTGCGGGGATGTCCTTTGCAAGCTGAACTATCAAGCCTGGAAAGATACACAATTGTGGGACAACACAACATCCTGAACGGTAATCTAGTAACAGGGAGCGGATGGAAAGGCAGGCTCAGGACCACATGCCCGGTTCAAATACATTGTGCAGACTGGGAGGGGCGGGTTTCCAGGCCTCGGAGCCAATTTCAGGATTTTTCAAATGCTCAAGCTCTCCGGGCTTTGGGATTCCTTTTCTCTCTCCCCAACCCTTTTTCTTTTATTAAAGGATTCTGAGCTACCAGGCATCCAGGATATGACACAAGAATTCATACTTTCTGTTGAACATCATCCTATTTCTAAAACCTCACATTTCAGAAAATGATTACCCTGGGCAATCATTTTGCTTCGGAGCATCTGTCCAGACCGGAGCTCAAGTAAGTATTCCATGAAGTTTCACCCACCCCCCTCATATTTATCCATTTACCAGCTGCTCCAGGACAGGCCCCCTGTAAAAGCAGAGGTTACAGCAGATCCCACGAAACCGATCGGCACGGTTCTTAGGGGGCAAGTGCTGAGCCTCAGCTTCACTGGCCAGTCGTCGAAGCTTGTGCCGCGCAAGCCCAGGGGAAACTCAGTGCCCAGCCCTGCTCTCTTGCATTGCCCCTATTTAAAAAAACATGCCAAGGACAGCCTCTTGCAGAAGACTTGGCCTTCCCACTCCACTTCTGCCCCCTCTCTGAACAGGGAGCAAAAAAGGCCTCTGCTCAGTGGGAGAGTAGGATGAAAATGCTACTCTGTCCAATGCAGATGCTCTGCCAAGTAAGAGGGGCAGGGGGAGGCGCGGAGAGCAGCGATTCAGAGGGCAAGGTGAGGCTCCCAGCTGTACGGCTGCTGACTGGAAAAAGCACCACTTTGAGGAAAAGGCCATTTGAGGGGGGTGGATGAAGGAAGAGCAGCCACCGAAGGGGAAACATTTCACCCTGAAGGACATCCCTCCGAAGCCTAGCTCCGCCAGCGGATGTGAACAGAGGACCGCAAGAGTCTGAAACGACTTGTCCAGCTCAGCACAGAACCATGGGCATTGAATGGCACCTGCTCTCAGGGTTGCAGGGAAGAATTTTTCTAGCTTGGTTTATTGTTTATTGCACAAGCTCTCAGACCATGGTGAAGTTTGTTTGTGTTTTTCCTGTCCATACCAGGAGATGCCAGGGATTGAATGTACGCCTTTCTGCATGCAAACCACTGAGCCGCATCTCAGGTTGTACACAGAGTACCTCAAACTTGTTGCATTTGAAAGAAAGAGCATGCAGGGTCATGGGGAAAGTACCTGGCTTGCAGCATGCGGGGGAAGGACTGCAAATCCCTCAATGGCCATGAAGCTCACCCGGAGAGTGGCCGAGGGCCAGGCTCTTTCTCCCTGGCTCAACCTGACCTACCTCAGAAATTGCTGGGAGAGAGAATAATGCAGATATGCTACCATATGGGATACAGATATGAAAGTACATGATAAATGGACACAAGGCCGGGAGCCGGGAAGAACTGAAGCTTCTGAAAAGCCCCTCCTCCCATCTAGGGGCCTGCAAAATAAAGCTAATTATTTAGACAGTCTGGAAATTTCAGCTGGTGCAGGATACGGTTTGGCCGGTGCCCTCTTTATGCTCTTTTCAATGCCAGGTAAAGACCTTTTCATTTTTGCTGGCATTTTAATTGTTAGTTTGGTTTTAAAGGTGATATATTTTAACAGCGTGCGGTTATGCCTTTTTATGTAAATGTAGGTTCTGTTAAGATGTGACATGGGTGCACTTTTATTAAGTGTTTCATATTATGTTTTAATGTTTTATATAGCTTTTTATATGGTTTTATTGTTTGTAACTCACCGAGTGAGAGGTATGTTAAAGGAGGCAGGTTAAAAAGCGAATAAATAATTAGAGAATGACCTGGAAGCAGCAGCTGCAAGTGGGGGCTCTGTTTTCATAGGAAGTCACCTCACGGAGGTACAAAACATGGGAAGAGCCCTGCTGGCTCTGACCAGGGGTCCACCCAGTTCAGCACTGGGGTCAGCCAGCAACACACGATTCCTCCAGCAGAATATCAGCGCAACGCCTCCTCTGGTCCCTGCTCCCCAGTGACTGGTTCTCAGAGTCAAACGGCCTCTGGTCTGGAGGCAGCATGCAGCCGCGGGGACTCGTAGCCGTGGATAGCCTTCCCCTCCACGGGTTAATCCAATGGCTTCTTAAAGTGACCCAAATGAGTGGCCATCACTCTTACATCTTACAAAAATTTCACAGTGTTATGTTGACAAGTTATGTACATTATCCCTTTATTTTATCTTTTAAAAAGAGGACTGCGCATTGGGTTTTAGCAGGGCAATTGCCCAAATAAAGAAACATTAGTTAATTGACTTGTAATTATAACATTAACATCCACATACAAGGGAAAAAACTTTAAGGGAAAAGCCAATTTTCTTTATTCGAAGGGGATGCACCCCTGTGTGGGAGCAGGCCCCTTCGAAGAGGCATTCCTTCTCAAGAGAGAAAAGAGAAGAACACTTCTCAGGATGGCCTTTACTATCTGCATAGTTCTTCTACCTACTTCCATTTTAATTTTTAACTTATTTGTAAGACTCCGCAGACCAATGAAGCAGGGCCCATTTGTAGTTTTGTGTTTGCTTTTGGTAGGAAGCTCCCTTAAAACAGGGCAGATTAATTACTCACTTAGGCCAGACTTTCTGGACCAGCGGGTGAGGATAGCAGCAACCTGGCTAGAACAGTTCCAAGGGTTCCCCGATCACTGCACACCCTGTACCCCAAACCACTGATCCTTTGATGGTTTCCCAAATGGTGTGCAGCTTTAACTGGAAGAGCAATTGATTGAGCTTGAGCCCTCTGACACCGGGACTTGTCAGCTGGCACTGAGCTATGGTGCCAAGTTCGGACCTCGAGGCAATTGTACTTTGATGGGGAAGATGACAAGGCTGAGCAGCTTTACTCCCTTCCTTTCCTGAGGCCGCTGTGTGGTTTGACCATCTTGGCTCCATCTGGCCCCAGCCCTGTCTCCTTGGGATGAGTCACAGGCTGAAAAACGGGAACATAAGAAGTGCAGACAGAGTCAGAGCGAGCACTGGTACCTACAGCTCACGCTTCCCTCCTCCAACTGGCAGGGCTTCCCAAGGTTGTCTGTCAAGAGGGTTTTCCAGACCTGCTCAGAGATGCCAGGGGCTGGGGCCGTCAGCATGTGAAGCAGGTGCACCACCTCTGAGACATCTTGCTATCTCGGGGACCGAAGGGGATTTGGCTAGCGAGTGTTTCAGGTAAGGGTCCCGCCCCAGTGCAGTTCCCTCTTCTTGGATCTCATCGCAAGCTGGCATGGAAAAAGGTGTGCGCTCTTGACAAAGACTTCAAATGCTCTCATGTCTGAAACTGTCTTCATGAGTGCACCCGTGTGCACTCATTAGTGCAGGAGCAGCTAATTAGCCAAGCAAGAAATTGGTCACTGATGAAAGACTAGCAGTCAGTTGAATCCAAATACCAGGGAGTGCAGGATCTCTCCTTGAATGCAGGTCTAAACTAGCCCAACTAAGAGAGGAAGAGGCTGTTAGTACCAATTACTACTGTTGAGAGGATGCAGGCCCGCTGTAGCTCCTGCATTTCGAGGCCTTACGACCTTACTGTTTACATTTTTCCTCTCTGGACCCGTGCATGCTTGTGTCACACCGCCAACTCAGGATAATATTTCATGCATCTGATGAAGTGGGCTCTAGTCCACAAAATACGCCGGGGATGCCGCAGGGCTCCTGGCTGTTTTCTCATGAATTCAAGCCATTCTGTGCCCCTATAGTTGGACATGCCCAGCCTCACCCCTGTATGATCACAACTCCCCAGGCCCAGATCACTGTCAGAAAGAGTTCTGCAAAACTTCGCTCAATTCACACACACTTTTAAAAAAGAGACTGGGTGTGGGGGGATGAGTAAGGGAGACCTCACAGGCAACCACTGTGTACTGAAGTGGGGATACCCACGAATTTTGGCTCATACCAAGGCAGGTGGGCAGGGGGGGAGAGAGACGGCTGTGGAAGTCACACGGTCTGATCCTGTAGGCTTTGGACTGAACCACTGGCCAGCACTGTCATGGTTTCACAGCTTTTTAAAATGTATTAAACTATTTAAAATCATTTTTAGGCCAGTTTTGAAGCAAGAGTTTGTGTATAACATTACGATTTAAATTCTGGACCTTAATTAGTCATTTGGCTAAGACCTTTATTTTTTTGAAAGGCCAAACAGTCGAACCTTGAAATAATTCTTTTGTAAATACCCGCTCAACTCACTCTGAACCTACAGTTCTTTCAAGCATCGGTCTCCCCGCCTCCCGCTGTCCCTTTTCTAATGTTGTTTAATCAGTTCTGCTACAATGTCCCACTGTCCGGAGCACAATGGAGTCGGCTCAAGCGGCAGTGAGAGCGTTTGCTGCTCCATTTGACGCGAGCTCTGTTTCCTAGCACACTGCAAAGCTACATCACAAGGGCGGGGAAGAGAATAGCTGCTGCCAAAATACAAGCCGAAAATGCTAAAGGAGAGGAATCAGTGAAACAGCAAGAGGGGCTGGAGGAGGTGGGGAGAAAACCTTGAACCCCAAGGCACGAACAGACGGGGCGGCCAAAAGGTATGGCCACCCAAATGGAACGGGTGGCGGAAAAACAGCTCAAAGCAGCGCACGGTCAAACTTCACGTAACGTCCCAAGCTAAAGATATACTCCACTGGCCCTTCTTAAGTCTTGGCATGCAACACCCTCCATCCCCACCCACCCTGGACTTAGTGGGCAGCCATGGCCCGGGCACAATGCTCTGAAACCCACTAGTTCCCCAGTGCTGGGGCTGTCTCAGAGAGGAAGCCCCACCCCCCACAAGCGATCCCCCCACTTCTTGGCTCGACGTAGGGCCACGCTTTTCAAGGATGGCTCTGGAGGGCAGGTGGGCTCATGCGGGCAAAAGGAGCCTCTTCCCCGTGCTTGACCTCTGGCTGGGACTGTGGTGAGGTGAAGTCCAAAGCATTTCATGTGCACCAGGCCGGGGAAGGCCATTCTCAAAGCATGCAGGTCCCAGGCCACACGGGGAAGCTAAGACTGGCCCCCTACCTGCACTGAGAGGCCGACAGGCCAGATGTGCTCCAGTGTCAATTCTAGCTACTCGGCTGACACGGCAGGTGCCCGCTGGAATCTCAGCCGCTTCGCAACCCTCTCAGAACACCGGAAGCTGGTCTGCTCTGCCACACTTGGCCTTGCCCCTTGATTAGCTGGTAGCTCCCCAGGTTTTTCCGTCTTCCCTGGCTCTGCAGGGGGATGGCAAGGGCTGAACTTGGGACTTTCTGCATGGAGAGCAGGAGCTCTTCCTCTGAACAGGAATGGCAGCAGCCCTGTTGCCCCGAGAATGAAGTGCGGCCCAATACAAGGGCGTCGTGTGTTCACGGTGGAGCGAAGATCCTGAGCCCAAAGGACTGTGCAGCGAGATAGGAGACTTCTGAGACATTAACTCGTCCCACCTGGTCTCAGAGAAGGCTCCCCATCTCCACAAAGAGAACCAGAAGTATTTCATTTTAATGGCAGCCCACCCCTCTCTGGCTTTTAATGAACGGGTAGCATCACGCAACAGAGACAGAACTAGCATAACCATTTGCCTGAAAGCAATGATGCTCCTGCCCGGAAGGGCCGCTCCAAGATGCACCATTAGTGTAATGAAATTGTCGCTGATGCCTACGAATTCCCAGCATGGCCTGCCAGGCTGCTCTGACCATGCAGCGTCTTTCATGGAGCAACCAGGGATGGGGAGGATACGCGCAACAAACACGGTGGACCCAAGAAGACACAGCCACAGTGCGCTCTCTGCAGAGAACAGTAATGTCACCGACCCTCTCTGCTTGGGCTAGAGGCCGGAGCCTGATGGAGCCAACACTGTGGTTGTGTCCACTCCATTTCTAGCTGCATGTGCACAACTGTGTGAGAGTGAGTGATATAACTGCTTCTGGAAGCCACGAGATGCCTTTTTGCATTCTTCTCCTTACACTGCATTTATATCTCATCTTTTTCCCTCTTGGGAGCAGCCCAGAGCAGCTTAGTTGCTCCATTTTATCCTTACAACAGCAGCCCTCTGAAGCAGGTCAGGGCGAGAGTGAGTGAATGGCCCACAGTCCCCTGTGAGCGACCAGGCCGACTGGGGACTAGAATCCAGATCTTCCAGGCCCTCAGTACAACACCTTAACCACCACACCACGCTGACTCTCCAGGATGCAAGTCAAGGCTGAAAGTCACGACAATCTATTCTAGAGGTAACGCTGCCTGATCTCTTGCCATGATTAGGAAGGCTTCTCAAACTCCAGTGCTTTTCTCCCGAGCCCACATTCTTCCAGTATCCTCTCTTCCTAGTTTGATTGGATTTGCCTTCTGTCTGCACCAAGCCAAACCCAAACTGCAGTTCTCAGCTAAAGCAACTTTGCTCAGCCAGTGCCTTCCAGATATGCTGGAATACAACTCCCAAATGATAACCAGTGAGAAGGGAGCTTTTTGAAAAAACCTTTTATTGTTGCCTAACATACTGTGGAAAATGGGCTTTCCTTTGTTTGGAGCTGCTTGTATTTGGTGGGATGCATTAAAGAAGCTCAACCCTCACTTGTTTCTTGTGCACAAAGTATTTCACTGGTGCTTCCCAGAGGTCTTAGCCTACAAAACCCAGCACCCTCTAGTCAGCAGGTTGGAGGGTGGAGTTCCTGCTGTGTTGGGTGTGCTGAGCCTGTGCCTTTGGGGGCAGTGTGAGAGAGGGCAGAAGCTTGCTGTACAGACAGCAGTTCAAAGCCCGAAGCTCCAGAAGAGCCATAGGTTTGGTGACACAGGATGGCACCACATGAAAGAAAGGCAGCTTGGTGTTCCAGGGAAGGCCTGCAGCTTGGTGGCAGAATGAATACCTTGTGTGCAGAATCTACCCAGGCCCAACAGCCGGAATTGCCAGCTTAAAGCATTTCAGGCCACAACATTGTGAAGGGGGGGTGGGGAGAGACCAATAGTCTGAGTGGACGTAAAGGCGCTTCACATCCACAGCCGAGAGTGGCAGGATGCCGCCTCTTTGGGGGTGCAAGGAGAGCCTCCTGCTTGCCAAGCGCAGAGACGTGGATGCCAAAAGATGCTACTGTGGCAACGAGGCAGAAGTACAGCTCATCAGATGGCTGAAAGCTTCCTAGGAACAGGAACGGAGTGAAATTGCTTTTTGCAGCAAGAGAGGGAAATGACAGGGAACACATTACGAGGATGCTCGTCCGCTGAAGCAAGGAACCGCAAGGGGTTTCCCTAGCCTATTTGCTAAGAGAGGGCTAGCCTGGCACCTAATCAATTAGCATCCATCTCCCTACAAAGGCATGATCAGTGTAATTATGGTAAAGATTTTTTTCTCCCCTCCTAGGGAATACATGCTGTATTGAAGCATGACGAAGAGCAAACTATGTAAAAGGAGGCATTCATAAAAGACGACGACGACAAGGAAAACACAATGTGCTCTCTTTTCACAGGTTATATACTGAAGGAAGAAGTTATATACTGTGCAGAGAATAAACCTGGCTTAGGGATACAGCTCAAATTTGACAGCTGCCTTTTCTGCAGTGCATATGTAACAGGTCATTCTAGGACGGGACAACCAGAAAAGCTGCAAGCCCCCTGGATGGAATTTTGGTCCGTAATTCCCATTCTCTCTCCCTCCCATGTGCTCGTCTCTGCAACAAGTTATCGGCATGGAGATGAAAAAGCACACTGCAAGTTAACGGAGAGCAAATTAAAAAGGGGGCTGATATGGCTAGGAAATGCACCATGCACTCCGAGCAAATACAAAACTTCTCGAAGCCACGCAGAGGTTTGCCTGGTGTGCTTCAGAGTCTTGTGCTAGCTCTGTGGCTGAAAGCAGCAACCGGAGGAAACCCAAGCCGCAGAAGCTGGACTGGCACCGCTGACAAAATCGGCAGGCTGCTGGAAGAAAGGCCAACATGCTTGGGGCAGGTAAAGAAGCGTCAGTGCAAGCAGGAAATGTGGCTGGGGACAAAACCAGAGTGAGAAGGGGGATGGGAAAAGAAGAGGCTGAAAGCAGACATGGTCTCCAGGCCGGGAGGTGAAGGATGCATTGACTGAAAGCAAACAAAACTGCAAAACAGGAGAAGGGAAAGGAGGTGAAACCGATGCTTAAGACTTGGAAAAGGCAGCTGGGGGGGGGGGGTCTCTTTGACAATGCTCTGGTTAGCTTTTCCTTTCAGTGGTTCCTGCCACAATCCTATTTCCCCCCAAACTGGGACATGACTCAGTTGCAGCCAGTCGGGTGCTCATTCAGCTAAGAGAAAAGAACGTTGCCTTCTAAAGGTAGCAACTTCTGACTTCAACCAGGATTAAACACTAACCCTAACCCTCACACTGGGGGTTAGAGGCAGCTTATCTTATGGTGCATGACCAGCTTATAAATTAACTTCCAGATGTGCCAAGTTGCCATTCCCACCTTTCAAAACACCTTAGTCTATGAGCTCCATTCAGTTCTGGGGCTCAAGGCAGGGTCCCCCTCCTGTTAAGTCTACCTCTTGCAGCAGGTTCGAGTTTGTGGATCCCATGGGTCTAGTCAAACACTAAAACCTGGGTTCTCCGAGCCTGAAGTCTGCCAACCCTTGCTTTAGGATACTGCCATGTTCACATACATATTACTATTATTGTTGCTGGAAGTCAAAAACAATGGAGAGGCTAAAGAATATCAACCAACCAAGGAATTTCAAGTGATGGTGAATTGTCTTCCAGCGGCCAGCTCTCTTGAGTGGGAGGGGCACCTGCTCAGGAAGTTCCAAAGCCCACATTAAAAGTGCACTTGCAGTAAAAAAGGAAGCCGGGTGTTGAAAGAGGATGTTGCCCTGCTTTTGCGAAAGCCTCTTGTGCCAATGCTATATTTGGATTTCTTCACACCTCCAGGATCTTACAAAGCTGCTTTATGTACCAGGCCAGCACTGTCCTTAAAAGTTTGACTGGCTCTTAGGGAGTTTCTTTTGGAATAACTCAAAGGATGTTAAACTACTTAAGATTACATCCCAGCCACTGTAAATTCAGTTTTTAAAAAACTCTACTAGATAAAAATGCTCAAATCCAATTCATATTTTTTTTCATCCTGGAGCTCATGAGAGTCCATTAGCTCTTCTTCCTCTGTATGGAAGATGGAATTCTCCTTTATGAAGGAATACCACTCAGAAAGACTGAGCATCAGGGCTGGTGTTGCCAAGGAAGTGCCAGGAACTATGCTGAAATGTCAGAACTCATGTAAAAAGGCAAGTATCTACAGGCTTCTTGTTCTGAGGTAGCGATCTTAGACGACCAGGAGGCCAACAAAGGCAGGGGGACACGCTGAGCAAATTCGGACAACCGAACAGCCCATCAAGGGCCAACTCTGCAGCATGTCCCATCCGCCACTGTGCAACCCCCATGCATGGGTTGCCAAACTTGGTATGCTAAGCCAGCTGGCAAGGGTTGCTTGGGGGCTAAATAAACCTCACCGAACCCTAAAGAAGGCCACTGGTTATGCTAAAGTTTAAAAAGGAAATGTGCTAGTCTAGCTTCTCAATAAACAACATCAAAAGCTCACATCCATACAATAATACCAAAGCAAACAGAAACACTAGCATTTAAGACTTTAAAGATCCACATTCCCCCTTCAAAATGGATGGGGGGGGAGGGAGAGGAGCTGCTAAAAGGAGTTTCTAAATCATCATTCTAAATCATCAATAAATCGGTAAATTCTAACTCACCAAATAAAATGCTATCAACATGAATTCACGCATGAATTACTGGTATGCCTTGGTGTTAATGCTGCAGCGATCCTGTAGGCCTGAGTACCATATTTGGTACTCTGGTATCACTTTAATACAGCGATATTTATTTAGGTATGTACTGAGCATCCAGTGGCATCTTAAGAACTAAGAAATTTTTAGCAGCAGAAGGTTTGGGGGACCAGGGCCTGCTCTTTCAGATGCATCAAGTGTTTGTCTGCTGCTCTAAAGTATTTTTAGCGTCTTATGCTGCTGTTTGTTGTATTTTAAGAAGGTATCCGTATCATTTTGTCTGCCTTCAAGGGTTTTCATTTTGCACAACGCTTTGTATAATTTTATTTTGGAAAGATTAATAATCATCATAACATTTCAGTGGTAAATACCAGTACGCTCAGAAGAGAGCCTGGGGATTGTTACGCTTGGAAGGCACGGCAACAGTGTCCAGAGAAAGTTTGATTTTAATTATACAAAATCTATCCTACTCTTTAGCCCAAAGGGGTTCTTGGACCAGCTAATTAAAGCCACCAATCGATACTAAAAATAAAAGACTGGTATTGTACATCCACTTCCAAAGAGAGGAAGTTATTTCTTGTCTTGACTTAGGCGCTCCCAGTTTGGAGAGAAACCACCCCTGAAGGTGCTTTGGATCTAGAAGCCTCCTGAGGCTTCTCCTCCATTTGGAACCTTCTCATTGCTATACAACAACTTCCAGCTCGGCAGACAGGAGAAACTCCGCAAACCGTTTCTCAGCATCACCATAATTCTTCCCCCAATGGTCTGCTTTGTGTCGGTTTTGTTTTCGCATGCAGAGATGGTCCATCCAATGAAGAAAGGTGAAGCGCATCTCTTGAAGATGTGCAGGTGAAAAAGCCCCTGCGAGGCATTTTCAGAGACACTAAACCATGTATGTGCCGCTCTGATGTCACTTCAGAAGGAAGACACATTGAATGGCCTCTCGCTGGTCTATTTTGCTCTTCTGTCAATCAGTAACTCGGGTCTGAGGACAACTCTTCCCCCACCAGGTAGCCCTGCTCCTGGTCCACTTTCTTTCTCCTGACAACCGGCCATTTGTGCATTCTTTCCCCCATTCGAACAGGTTGCAATCTTCCTCCCTCTGGCTTGGTTGCTGGCAGGAAGAGCTTTCCAGTAAAATATGCTGATATTTTGCAAGGTATCTTTGGTCTCACCCACTGCTGGAATGTGGCCTCCAAGAACTTTTTTTGAAATTGAATTCAGCCCTTGGGCTGTAGAGGCTTCTCCACACTTGCTCTGCATCAACAGGCAGGCTAGGGAGGGTTAAACCAATTGGCTAAGGGTTAAACCAAGCAGGAACCCTGATATCGGGCCTTCGGCAAAGCTTCAAGGGCCTCACCAGCAGGCTGACTGGTCTGATGCAGGCTTTCCTTGCTTTTCCACTCATTGCATAGGTTAGATAGCACTGGTGGCCTCATTTTGGGGAGGGGTCTTAGCCAAGCGGCTAAAAAAATCAGATGTCTTTATTTAAATCACTTTTTACTGAAATCGGCTTTTAATTCAAATTGAATTTTAAACATAACATGCTTTTTGAGGAAAAATCTATCTAGTTTCCTGATACAGTCCAAAGGTTATTCATCATGAAATAAGGATTAATTTTTATTCATGTAGCATGAGGCTGTATAGTCATGCAATGTTTAAAATTTTTGGTAAATGGATTCCATTGATCCATTCATGTCATGTTCTTCCAGAGGTTTCTGTAAGATTACTGGGCAATTTTTCTCTCTAGTAGATATTATCACAGATGCTTGGTTTTACACTTCTCAAAACTGAATTTCTGTCTGCAGAGATCACATGCCTCTTCTTCACAACAAAATGAGCATACAGAGTTGAGAAGGAAACCTTAATCCCCTTGTTCTTTTGCAAATCTATGTACACAGAATCAACCTCCTAAGTGCTAAGTTCCAAAAAATTCAACAAATAGAAGATTGTTGGGAGTGGAATAGAACTGCACAAGAAGCTAAGTGTGAGGAGGGAGGGGCAAGCAGTAAAAATGAAAGTGAACCCTTCCGAGCTGAATATTCCCCAAGTCTATGCATTGTTTTGCATATAGCCTGAGGTTTATCATATTATTGTTTCCCTGGAGAAGAAAACCTATAATAACAGCAGGCTGTAAGAGACCCAAGTTTGGGAATAGTTTAATGAATTTCCTCTACCTATGGGTAAGGCAGACATCCATGGAAATTATGCAGAAAATCATATTTAAATCTAGTCTTACTGACTAGTGATTTAAGTCGATTTAATTTAAATCAAATCCACCCTGACACAGAAGGTCCCAAACTCAGTCTCTGACATCTCCAGTAAAAAGACAAAAGAGGAAAAGCTCTTTGCCAGAAACTTCAGGGAGTTACTACCCATCAGGAGCAGTCAATATTGGCTAGATGGCTCAATCCTCCAAGCTCGTATATGGTGTCTTGCTTTGCTATGAGTTTTCACAAAGGGCACTTTCCCTGGAAGCTCTAAATCACTACAAATCACAGTCCTGCAACTTAGAAAATATTTATGATTCTTCTACTGACACAA
Source organism: Varanus komodoensis (assembly GCF_004798865.1). Lineage (NCBI taxonomy): Eukaryota > Metazoa > Chordata > Lepidosauria > Squamata > Varanidae > Varanus > Varanus komodoensis. The sequence continues at coordinate 2,236,115 of NW_025336157.1, read as the reverse complement.
ACATCTGTTCTGAAATGAACTTCTGCTAATACAATGTCCCCGCCAAAAGCCCCACAAGGCCTTACATTTCTTTTTTTAAGTTAAAATCCAGGTATCCCAGGATGGCAAGATGACTGGAAATGAAAAGTGTAAGGAGGAAAGGAAAGCGGGTCATCTGGACTTGAATGTGAGGTTAAGCTGAGGTTAAAAAAAAAAAGGAAAAACCAAACCAAGGCAGCACACACTGCTGCTCCCCACTTGGATGCTTAAAATTCTTGCAGCTTCGAACAAGTTGACTAACTCCACAGGTGAGACCAATTAATTAGATGCAGCCACTGGAAGTGCTTGACATCCTCTGGATAATGCCTGCAGAGACGAGCACTGATGATTAAATTGTCCACTGAGAGGAATCTCTGGGAGCCAGAGCAAAAGAATGTTTGGGTCAGGGAGGAAAGATACCTGCGGAGCTACTACCAACATCCCAGGGGGCTGATAACCCAGGCATCAAGGGATAAGACATTTGAAATGTTTGTCTAGCTTCCACCATCAAGAAAACTACCTGCGCCCACAGACCCTCTGCCAATACCCTTCCACCCCAAACATTAAACCCACACCAGCAGGGTTCTGACACTGAAGGCTGCCTGCTTACCTGGAGGAAGAATTTGGAGAAACAATGTGAAAGGGGCTTAGTCGTTATTTGTTTTTCGGCGCAAGGCGAAGACCTTTTTATTCAAACGTCATTTTAATTGCTAAAATTATTTCCTTATTTTATTCTTTGGCCAGGGCGACTTATTTTATATTGTAAATTCGTTTTGCATTTTTAATGTATTATATTTTAATGTTTTGTGAGCCGCCCTGAGGCTTCGGCAAATGGGACGGCATAAAAATTTTCTAAATAAATAAACAGATTGGTATTTAGAGCAGCACACTGTGTCAGCCCTCCCCAAGTGGGTGCCTTCCATATAGACAGCTGAAAACTCCCATCACCAAAGACAATTGGTCACGCTGGCTGGGGCTGCTGGGAGCTATAGTGCCACACATCTGGAGGGCATTCTAGTTCAAAATGAAAAATATTCTCTTATGTCTGCAACTGGAGAAGCTGAGCCCACGCAAGTATAAAATAAAATGAACAGGACTTGGGTAGCAAAGTTCACGCTTTCTAGGCAAGATGCCAAGCATCAATGGAAAAGGAAAGAGGTCGGTGAACTATTTTCTGGTCTCAGGAACTGGTGGGAAGATGGGAGTGGAGAGACAAGATCCTGAGAAACAGTCGTTTCCCTGCTCAGTCGAGTGCTGAATAATTATTCTAAGTATGGCTCTTCCAAGTCACCTGACCCAAAGAGGTGCACGTCACAACATACCAGGGCAAGCATGCTTGGTCTTCCTCAAGACGACGGGTTTTACTGCTGGCAAGGAAGGCTCACTTTTCCTGTAGTAAGTGCTTGTGTAAACACACACTCCATGAACATTAGCAATCCACAATCACAGTCCCGCTGAGCGCCAGAGGGGCACAGTGGCAAAGAGTTGAACCAGGAAGTTCCCAATTTATATCTCCCCTCTGGCAAGGGTGACCTTAGGCAACCCTAAGGCACTATTCTCTTGAATATCTGTTAATATCAGCCTACATTACAAGATGGCTGTCCAAGTGACGGCTCCTGCAAGCTGAGCAGTCACTATTTTAATTCTCTGCAGTGCTTTAGCACATTCAACAGATTCACAATGAGGTTTGGTGGAACTGTAAAATGGTTCGGATACCAGCATCAGGGCAAGCATTAGAACTACTGGGCCGTAGTCACTGTGTAGGGGTGCCAGGACTGCTAAGTATCCATTCCAAGTAGACCATGATACACGAAATGCCTAGATTCTACTTCCCCACCCTCAGAATTAAAGCAATTCCTGCTGACCTAAGCAACAGTGATCCACTCTGTGGTCCACACCTGGAAACACCCAGGGTGCTTGCAACTGCTTAACTGGAAAGAAAGGTGCCCTTATTTTTGGAAGACAATTTTACTACTTGCACTTTCTGATCTGGAAACTGCCATGCAGGATCGACACCGTCTGAAGGAAAACTATGATAATTAGTTTGGCTTTATTGTGAAGGAACCAGTCGGATTACATCAGGTGCCTGCCATGTTGGCTACCGTGCACACACATCAAACGCGATGGCGACAGCCACACCAACTCACTTCTCAGCCATGGCAGTTACTACAAAGCAGAATCAGGAACGAGAAGGTGTATCTCCAGGCAAGAAGCAATTTCCACACAGCAAGGAGATGATCTTTATTTCAATTTCTTAGCATTAGTCTTTTGACAGCAACAGAACCTACAGCAAACCTCTGCACCTGAAGGCACGTGAATCCACACACGTGCCATCACACACAGTCAGCAGTTAGAGAAACGGGTTTACCGAACTGAAACTGTAACGGAACACTGTGTACCCTGAATGAACCTTAAGATGGATAATACACAGGGGAGATTTAAAAAAAAAAGTAGGAAAAAGCACAAAGAGAACACTCAAGCCTTCTATTCAGGTACTTTTAATTAAAAATAGATTTATATACAAAGGGTACTTTACCACCTGCTTCTCATCTAAGTCCTGTATTGCTCAACCTGGAGTTTTTACCCCTGCGTATTTTGAATTTCTGGCATTAGAAACCGGCAACACTCTAGGAATGGGTGTCATTCACCCTGTAAACAGAACTCCATCTCTAGGTATAAAACAAATCACTCTAAGCCAAAGGCACTGCCCCTCCATCCACACATCCCCCAACAGTCCCCCAAGGGGCCCTGTAGCAGGAATTATAGCAGACCCCTCCTTTGCAGTACGCCAAGTGATCCAGAGCAGCTGAAAAGCTGATTCCGTACAAGTTCCCATTTCTAAACAAACAGGATATCATTCCTACATTACTTTTAGATCCCGACTTTCTTTCCAAGACACATGGGCTGGGCGGGTGTGAAAAACTACCAATGGAAGCTTTAGGAATACCTCGGATGAAAAACCAAGGAAAAGCAGAAGCCGCCGCCAGTTAACAGATTACTAAGATCACATGTCCTGCAAACGGCTGGATTTGCAAAGGCTCACGTTCTTCATGGCAAAACCCCGTTGCCGCCCCAAGGCAGCCCGAGCCTTGCACAAGTGGCCTTTTACTGCACTCCCCAGCTACCCAGCGCGGCCTGCAAGACGGACACGCAGCACTCTGAGTCTTTCTCTCCCGGCCCCCACACGGCACTGTGTGGCCCTGGAAAAAGAAAACACAAATCGTTATCAAAACGGGTCCGACCAGTCTGGCGAGGAAGAAATGTTACCTTCCTCCTCCTCCACCACCAGGATCAAAGCGTTGGTTAGGAACCTTCCTCCTACATGCACTTAATAAAAGGGAGGGCGCTCCTGGTATCTGGCCGCTGGAATTTATGGGCCGCCACTGCGCAGCGTCTCTCTCGTGCAAAGGGACCCAAATGCATGGGAGACACTCAGGGGATGCCACCTGCCACCTGCCAAGCCACCACATTTGCGTCTACCCTCCAGTTTTTCTGATGTGATTTGTGGGAACCTGTAAGAAGGCGAGAGGAAAGCTGGGGCATCGATAATGCGAGAAGCGCTTCTCCCTCTCCTCTCCCCGCAACAAATATTGCAGCAAGAACGCAAACCCTCGAAAGCGGAGACACGCCAAAGCAAGCGAGGCTGCATGGGGGTGAACGCAGGGGGGCGAGCTGCCGGGCCGCAAGCCGAGGCTGTCTCCGTGTGAATCCTCCCTGCGACAACGAAGGGCTGCTGACCCTGCTTGGCCTTGTCAGTCCGGCTGGCGTTCAGCCCCCAGGTTGATTACCTTGGGAAGGCCTGCTCTATCAGCACAGTCCCCAGTGAACCTGGATCCAGGCAGAAACGCAGTCACGTAAGTCCCTTTTCTACATCTGCTTTGACCTCCCTCCCCCCAGAAAAAAAAAGCTGGGGCAGAGGCGGCAGACTGACAAGAGGGCCTGAAATCTCACCGCTTCAGAACTGCTGGGCTGAGCTGTCACAGCCGCAACTGTTTGCCCAAGTCTCAAGGCAGAGGGGTAACAGTTCTCTGTGTGACATCCTTGTCAGCCGGGTCTTTTCTCTTCCTCATTCTTCTCAGGAAACAGGGGTGTGCGGTTGGACAGGATGGCATCGTTGGGGAAATGTCAATTAAATTGGGAAGAGCTAAAGAGTGGATACCAGACATTAAGTAATACAGGAGACCCCAGAGCGGAACAGTTCTCAAACTCTAGTGGCATGTTCGCTCACACCTCCGTTCACACTCTAGCCCACTTTCCCTCCTCAGAGCAGGAAAGGCGCCCACCGAGGAAGCTGACTTCCCTCATATCAGCTGCAGACGCACATCAGAATATTTTGGGCCATTCTCGGAGCACAATTCCTTGAAAAGGCCTCCTTTCTCACTACTCAGCACCAAAGGCAGCTGACTGCCCCCGCAGAGAGGCCGCAACCATCCCCATGGGCAATGTCCTACGGTTCCATATTGCTGGGAGAGGACAGCACAGAAAAGTTGAGATTGCCAATCACGTTAGCAAGGGGGGGAGGTTCAGCATCCCCCCCATTCCTCCATCTGCTCAGCTGACTGGAGATTGGAGCTTAGTAGGGAGGGAAGAGGGAGGGAAGAAGCCAAGAGAGAGACTGGCAAGCCAGCTCTGGTCTGTGGGGCCCCAATGCCACTGCCCTCGCAACTTCTTCTCATGGAGGCTGAGTCCTTGCTGACTGTGTCCTACATAGCCATAAAACTATAAAACCCATTAACAGCTCTATGAAGAACTGATGGAAAGAAAGAAGCATGAAGGTGTTTCCAGGGTAGAAGGGAACATTTTACATTACCTATACTGCATGATTCTCCTACAGGAAAAAGCAGAGCTATGTTAGAGAGATGACGGTGCAGCTGTACAGGTCAACTGGGAAAGGGATTAAAAGCTTTCCGGCCGAGCTGCAAGTTTTCCCTGAGTAGGAGAACCATCCAGCCAAACAAGGACTGTTTATCTGAAAAGTTGTAGATACATCAAAAGCATCTGGATAATTGAATGAGCGGACCAGTCTTCCCTTGGGGAGAGTGTTTCCAATAAAAAGGGAATTTTGTACGATTACATTATATAACAGGGTTTAAGCTTCATGTACACAAGCATTCAGCCTAGGCAAAGGAGTGTGTCTCTTCCACTGCTCTTTTGTGTGGCCTGGATACTTGGACGGACTGGTTATTACAACCAAAAAGATTTGCCAAAAGGTGTTTGTAAAAAGAAAGAGCAACCACGTATTCCAAGAGTAAAACTGATGAAAGGTGGTGGTGAGGAGAGACGAGGAATCTCCGAAAAGCACTTCCCGCCAAAAAAATCAAATCCAAATTCCAGTTGTCCAATTCAGTTACCTGTAACAACTGCATTTCTAGTATTTTTCAAGCGCCTTGACTAATTTAAGCTGAAGCCGTGAAGGAAAGAAGGTGTATGTGTGCAGGGGGGAAGTACTTATTATCAGTCATGGTAAATGTCAGCGAAATATAGTTGTTTTGAAGGAATTGTTGAGAATAGTGAATGAGATGATAGAAGTACTGCTGCTCCACAGACCAGAGAGGGGTATAAGCTTCCCTTTCTTCCAGCCAACACTTGCTTTAAAACCGTGGATGAGATGAAGGGCCAGAAGGGATCAGAGGCAGTGGCGGCAGCAGGCCCCAGACTGAAAGCTGCTTTCTTCCTTTCCTTCCTGCAACACCCCTAACAGAAGGGAAGCTAGAGATATATTTAGTCCACTGTTACACTTGTCTCATTTCCACGCTACCCGTCCTTGTTGCTAAGACACATATATGTGGTTGCATATGAAAAGGAAGAAGAGAGACCGAAATCCTAAGTTGGAGGCTTCTGAGCTCCAAAGGCCTTAAGGATGGGACCTGCTCCTCCAAAGTATGGGGGGGGGGGTGTTGAGAAGACGCAGAGTAGAAGGCAGCCATGGGAGGGAGCTCAAGCTAAGGGTCTAAGCTAAGGGTCTAAAGGAAGCTCACCAGAGGGAAGGACAGCAGAACCAGTGGGTGGAGGTTCACTGAGGTGGAAGGAATTCAAGGCCCTGCCAGGCCCATCTCTCACAGCTGGTGTTTTTGGGTAACCGCCCCTACCGATCCCTGCTACCTTTCCCCTTAATCCATTCAGCGTGTCACAAAGACACTCGCAGTCTTTGCAGAACCGGAACAGCTGCACCCATCATCGCCCCACCCTTCACCTTCCTCCACAAAAGGCAGAGCCTCCTCCTCACTGAAAAAGCAGCAATAGTGGAAAGTCAAGTGAGTACAGACCTGCCCTCAATTACTCCTCAACCCGCTGGATGGCAGGCGGCAGCAGGCACGGGCTCTTCCAGGCAAACCCCCACTCTTTTGCAAGGAAGGTCCAAAAGAGCTCTTTCATTCTTCATCGTATATTAATAACAGTAATTGGTTGAACATGCAGGCTTTTCCAAATGATTTCCCATAGGCAGGGTACAAATCAAAGCCCATGCTAAGAGAGTCAAAATTTAATTGCGGGAAAATAAAATAGTAATACAGAGCAGAAGACCAAGAGGGGCCCAAGAAAAGTCCTTCACGGCACGTCAGTGGCACAGTGGGATGTGAAACAAGCTTATGAGGGTCTCATGCTTACGAGGTTTGGCACTTGATGGGAAAGGGAGAGAGGGCCTGTCCCAAGACGCATATTACACTCACGTTTCAACAGCTGGGAAGACGAGGAGGCAAAAGGGAGGCAGAATCTTAATTGTGGGTGACAGTGAGCCACACGGCTTTGTAAAATGCCATGCCCTTCCTCCAGGGAGTTCCGACATGGCGCATGCTTCTTTCTCACCCCGTGGTCTCACCCACAAAACACTGTGAAGCAGGTGAGGTCAAGCAAGCTTCACAAAGAGACAGCGCAACCCTAGTCAAAAGCTGCATCACCCCGGCTTCCAATTCAGTGCTGCCTTGGATTTACCTCACTATCACCAGCAAGGGAATAAATGCTCCCTGCCCCTTAGCCGGCGAGTTGGTAGCAAAAATGGCCGGATGGTCAAATTTGTGGGCTGATTTACATGTCTGATTTAAGCATGATTCCTCCTCAGTGGTGAAGGGGAATCAGCGGAGCTTCACAGAGGAGTTTAGGCTCCGCGAAGCAACATGAAGTGAGGGAAGAGAACAAGGCAGCACTGTGTACGTTGCCGTGGACAATGGGAAACTTGTAGTTCATCCATACCGGGAGGACTAAGTGCTCTACTGCCTGGTGGGGCGAGGATTTATTTCTCCAGGATTTCAGACAAGAGCTGTTCCCAGACCCTGCTGAAATGCCAGGGCTTTCCATGGGCAAATCGGGACAGGCGTGGAGCCACAGCCCTTCCTCCCGTCGTCCACCACCCACAGCCCATTGCCACGGGGTGCACCATCTGCGAGGAAGCCCCTGTGGGCAAGCCTGGCTCCCTCGAGAGAACTTCCCTGCGGACTGTGCCACCTCCGGCGAGCTCCGTCTCCCACTCTGGTCTCCCCTGAACAGCAGAGGAAAGCCACTGACGCAGCAGCACTAGACCTGGGATCAAGCGGCAAGAACGGGGCGTGGACACTTGCTAAAGGCGGTGGCAAGTCTCAGCCTCGGGCGACAGCTCCCCTTGCCATGGAGGCACGCTCTCCCCATCAACCCCTCTTGCCCAACCAAATAATAAGTTGCCCCACCAAGCCGATTAAGGGCCTGCGGAAGCTGCACAGTGCCACCCACAAGAGCAGGAAGCTTAAGAGCAGAAGAGAGGCACATACCAGGGATGAATGAGACAAAAAGGGTGGGAAGCGGTTTTCTTCTCGGCTCTGAGCAAGCGCTGGTTCTGTAGGCAGTCAAGCAACGTAAGTAGGAGGAATGCAGGAGCACATGCGGATTATTTCTCCCTCTCACACAGGGCTGAGAAGAAGCAGAGAAGCACCTATTCCTTGTGGCCAGGTGGCTCCCCTCCCTCCATCCTGCCACAGCTCAGAGGAAAGGGGGCAGGTACGGAGCGTGCTTCCTTCTCACCAGTTTGAAGATCTGTTACTTATCTCGGTTTTATTTATTTCCACCTGGTACCCTCCAGGTGCATTGGTCTAGAACACCTAGTAGCTACTGTGGCTGGGGATGATGAAAGTTGTTGTCCAGCGTATCTAGACAGTACCAGGTTTGGGAAAGTCTGGCCTACAGAACATACGTTTATTACATTTTTAAGTGCTCTCTTATCATCAGGAGCCAAAGGAGTGGGATCAGCCCTCAGCATCATGCTCCGAGTTCAAGGCAGAGCAGGGAAATGAACATGGGCAAGGCCAGTCCAGCATTCGAGCCACCCGACCACACAACCAAGCACGGCCCCCACAACAGCCTTTTCCATATCTGGCATTATAAGCCCAGCTGGTGACTTAAAGGGGCATGCAAGGGTCCTGAAAGACAGCTCAAAATCTAAGATGAGAACTTCTAAAAAGCAAAAAAGATACAAATCTCAAAAAACTGGTGCAGTGGTGCAGCTTTCAAGCAAACAATTCCTAAGGCTTAGAAGTGTGTGTTGGGGGGGGGGGTTGCACTGTCTTCTCCCCCCTGCCCCCGCTCCCATAGCCTGCAGCCCTCTGGCAGATGCCCAGGGCCAGCTCTGCAGGCTTAAAGCAATTGAACTGTAAAGCTACATATGCCTTTCGGCCACAATTTCAATCCACTGCACCAAGGGCGTTCTGACCCAGGGAGGTCTTAATTAGCAAGGAGCACGAATTGGCATGGGAGTCTTCTTGAAAGAGGGAACATCTACAAAGACAGCAGCACCACCACCAAGAAGGCAATGCTCCCCAGTGCCTCACTGCAGTGGACTAAGGAGCAGACTCTCCTCCAGTGGCACAAGCACATGGTAAGTTTAAGCATGAACTAAAGCAAGAGATGCAACCGCGACTTGTTATCATCTTCCTTTTTACGCCACAGAAGCAAACGCTGTCACTGCAGGGAAAAGTCTGTTAAAGGGCATGCTTTGTAAAAAGTATTCCTCCGATAACCAACTCTACCTTCTGTCCTCGGCATAAGGCCAATTCCATCCTCAGACACGATACCCACGAAAACGCTCTTCCTCACAATGCGTGCAGGAGACAAGGCACTTCTGTGCCCTTCAACCAAGATGAAATAAGGGTGTTGTTTGGCCTCGCAGGCCCAGTGTCAATACTACCCATTGATACACCGAAGGACTGGCTGACCGCTTTGCCGTCAAGCAGCCCTTCCGGTCCCTATAGCACTCCAGAGTGCGCACGAAGACAGGAGTGGCGTCCCACACCGTACCAAGTGATTCACAGGAATGGGGAGATGGGACGGGAAGGAGGCCGTTGCCCCGTGGTTCTCTGCCCAGCATGAAGTCGGTGTTGCAGTGGACTTCACCAGGTCCACTGCAGATGAAAATAATAGAGGAGGTGGCTTGACAGACCCCCATGTTGAAGACGGCACCAACCACCGAGCCCAACCTTTAGTGAACTCTCCTCTCCTTCGTGTGCCTGCTTCAGCTGCCCCTTCCACTATAGCAAGCCAGACACCACCATTCATACATGACTCAAAAGCGAAGGCCAGGGTTGGGGAGTCCTCTGACGGAGTGCAACCCCTCTCAGAGTGAACCCAAGATGTTCCCTTCCACAAGAGGTGAGGGAAGAGATGACAGCAGGATCTTCCAGAACCACTTCAACTCCACCTTCCCCCAGTGGGTTTCTTCCAAAATCACCCACCCAAGCAACAGTTAACAAGTCCTAGAAACCGGAAGCAGGGGCACAGAGGTATCATACTGAAACACAATAATCTTCCCAAATTCCTGGCCTTTCCCCAATCCTATTAGCTACAACCTGCTCATGGCCAACACTGTCACTGCCACCCTGAAAAACCCACATGTCTGTCTTCAGAGGTGAAAGGGAAGCCAAGAAAATTCTCAACCAGGCCTCCTCTTCCCACTCAAGCCTGACCACAAGTTCACTTCCACCTGGGCTCTCTCACTGCCCTGCTGCGGAATTCTTCGAACAGGAGTCTGTGCGTGCAAGAAAAGCTCCCCAGTCGTGCTATAGCAACAAAGCAACGGCCTTGTCTTGCGAGAAGCGTGACAAGCCCTCGTGGAAAACAGCTGCAGGAAGCATCCTCTAAGTATTGCATGGAAAGCAGAACTGAGCCAGATGCAACTGCACCTCTGGGGGAAAGGCTGTTCGAATGGGGAAAGGCGGTCATTGTCCCTTTGCGACACTTACAAAGCATAGGCGCACGGAAGGCATCAGCACCAAGTGACAGGACAATCCTCCTTCGACTGCTGGATTTCTGCACGCTCCAGAGGACTGCTCTTTCAAAGGAACAGGAATAGGGCCAGTCGTAGAGGGGGGAAGACAAGTTACAGGGCGCAGTGCTTAAAGCGCTGGACTGGGAATTGGGAGCTCCGCATTGTAGCTCACTGGATAACCAGGATTCTCTGCCTAACCTACCTCACCAGGTTGTTGTGAGGCTGAAATGGACACGCAGCAGGGTTCCTTGCAGGAAATAAGCTACCTTGGGTCACTTGTGCAACAAGCAGGCCATAGCGAGGAGGACGGCCGTAAGCTTCCCCACCACCTCCCCAGCCCCCCACTGCAGCGGGGTGGGGAGAGGAGGAGGAGAGAAGCAGTCTGCCGGCTCCGAGCACATCTCCCGTCCCCCCAGCTCTTGAAGGGGCAGGACCCCTCGAGCTTCCCGTGCAGGACTGACACCTGTGCGTGCCGGAGGCGGCGGCGCTTGCGAGGGGCCCTGCTCCACGGCTGCCTCGCCAGCGCAGAGCCCGCGAAGCCCCCCCACGCCACCGCTCCATCCTCGTGACAGGAGGCAACAGAGAAAGCGCCCCCCTTCGCTGCACCGCATGCGGCTGTTAATTAGGGAGCACAGACGGCGCACACGCAGCTGACAGCCCCGGCCTCGCCGCCCCCCGGCACGCCACGTTCCCCTCGGAGCCCCCGAGCTGCCCGACTTGCTCCCACCCAGCCCAGCACGCCCAGAGGATGCCCCGTCCAGCCCTTCTACCTGCTCCGTGTTCTCCGTCAGGGTGGGCAAAGGGCTCCGGCCGCTGTTCGACATGGCTCCCCTTCGCAGGGCCTGAGGGGGGGTCCCCCCGGCTGCTCAACTCCTTCCCCTTCTCCTCTTCCTCCCCCTGACCCAGCTGGAAGGGGTCAGGTTCCTCCTCCTCACGGCGAGGGGGGCGGCCGAGCCACCAGCATGAGGGAGAAGGGGCTCAATGGGTGGCCGCGAAGCACCAGCACCGACTCGGCATGAAGGGGCCCACGCTCCGCCGGGCTTGAGCGCGGGGTGCTCGGTCTGGTGGCTCACGCGAGGCCGGGGATAAAGTGCTGGGACAAGGCCGCACCGGTCGAACAACCCCGAGCGGCGAAAACCCGGGACCCGAAGCGAGTCTGGGGCTGGCTGGAGCCCCCCGAGCCCCACCGCGCCTCCAGAGCCCGGCTCGGACACCGTCTTCCCTCCACCGCCAATGCCCGAGCTTCACTCGCCGCCCCTCAGCTTCACACAGCGGCGGCTCCCAACATGGCCGCCTCCGCCGGGCTTCGGGAAGTTCCGCCTGCTCTCCGGAAACACCCGAAAGCAGAGCTCAACAGCACCAGCGGCAGATTCGCGGACCTCATCGCCGTTTCTCTCGCGCTTCACCGGGCTGGCGGAAAGACCCGAGTCCGAGCCGACACAGCTTCCCACGGTGCCCGGAAAGAGCCGAGGGGACCGCAAGAAAGTTGATTGGTCGGCTCAAGCGAAAGCAAAGGCGGGGCCTCTGCGGGAAAGGGGGCGTGGCTCAGGCTTTCTATTGCTTGGGGAGTAGAGAGAAAGTCAATGTGGAAGAAGAAAAAAATACGGGCAACTTCCGGAAGCCTGTGCCCCCCCCATCCTAAAGGCTCGGAAATTGACGGAAATGGCCGAACGCCATGTACGGAAACAGCCGAACGGGCTCTGCCTCGGAATGCACGGAAACAGCCGAACGGGCTGCTCGGGTCTCCCGCGCTTCCTGCCAATAAAGCGGGATAAACGTTTCGCACAGAGCATCTGTCTGATTTCAGTACATCCTGCTTTTTGCCCCCTTGCGGGGAACGCCGGCTTGCTTCCAAGCTTCCCCTCCTCTCCATTTCACCCTAACAACAACCCTGTAAGGTAGGCTAGGCTGAGAGTCCGGATCTCCCAGTGAGCTTCATGGCGGATGGGGACCTCGAAGCTGGATCTATGCACACTGACGCAGGAAAAGGTTTGCCCTGGAAATAAACTCCATAGGCTTGTTTTAATCAGGAACCCTTCTGTTAAATCCTGCACTCACTTCCCTATAAGCTTCACTGAACGGAAGTTGATTTCTGAGCACACATGTAGAGCTGCCCCGGAAATGCGTACATTCAAACTGTTGCTATCGATCTTTAAAGTCCTGGATGGGTTGGGCTGGGTTTCCTAACGCCCCATCTCCTCCCATAAATACCTGCCCAGACCCAAACCCATCTTCCAAGGTCCTCTTCCACATGTCCCAAATACACCTCTCCTTGCGCCTAAATTGTGCTTATTTGAAGGTGAACACCATTCTATTTGTGTGTTTTGAACATCCCATTTGGGTGTTTTTTAATTCCTAGGCACACCAGTTGCAGCATTTATCTTGATGCCATTTTAAAATGTTTTGTCGTACACTTTATGCTTTTAATTCCCACCACCCAGAAAACAAGGGTATTTCTTGCACAGTATAACAATGTGGTTAAACAAGTAAAACATTACAATTACTAGTGTACACTCACCGTGTTCTTTTGTATACCTTTCACAAGAAATTTCTATATACCAGGTAGGACTATATTTCTGCTTAATCCACTGTGGCCCTTTGTCAGCAGCTTTCCAGAAGGTCTGGCCGAGATTTTTCGTATTTTCCACATGAAGAGGCTGAGGGTGGACTCTGCATACAATCTTAAATACCTTAGTCCTTCCCCAGGAATTGGGATCAAACAATACAACAATCTACACTCAAGGACTGAATATGGGTTGAGTGTGAGTTGTCAGTAAATAACAATCCACAGTTCACAACCCAACAACAAACCTTTAGAATCTCTTCATGGGCTGATCATGGTTAGCAAGCCATGGCTTGTTACCACAGCTGAGTTCAGACAACACAATAAGGCAAGTTTCAACAACAACCCGCACTGGACCCCATATTCAGCCCTGGAACAATGGAGGCTGAAGGTGCGGAGCCGGCTGGTGCCGGAGGTCAGACTAGATGGCCTGGGAGCCCCCTTCTGACTCGCTCTGTTTCTATGTCTATGTCTATGTTTCACTGAGGAGAGGTACCCACTCTGGGATTCAGGCCAAACTTTTAAGGAGCTATCTATGGTTCTGAACCTGTTTTGATTGGGTTCGTTGCTTCACGGACATCACAGCCACGGGTCTCTGTTGTGCTCTCTGAGCCCAGCTGGTGGGGCTTGCGTCAGCCTAAAGATGCAAGAGATTTATCTGCTTAAATTACATGCCACATATATTAAGACAGAAGAGGGGCTTTTATGTGGAAGAGGGGAGGAATTAGTCCGCTGAAAGCTTAAACGAGCTCTTGCAAAAATCAGGCAAAGCAGGAGGGAACGTCCATATAAAATAATACATTAACAGTGCAAGACTAATGCACATTCACTCAGAAGAAATTCCCTACATGGTATTCTACAGTTCTTACTCCCTGGTGTATGCCTAGGATTGCAGCCCAAAATGTCATATTCCAGTCATGCATTAAGACGACAACCACCAGACTAAAAGGAGAAAACTGCAGCAAGATGTCAACAAAAGCAGAGAAAAACATTAGAAGTTTGAGAAACCGTTCCTGGAAAGTGTTACCTGCTTGGATCCCCTTTGCAAAAAGATCACTCCACCAGAATGGAGTCCCATGAGGAAACAAGCTAGATTGGTTTTGCCCAGAGAAGGGGGGATTAAAGGGAGAGAGGGTGGCCAATTTCCAAGGTCCAGAAGGCCCTTGCGCTGAAGATGGGGTGGGCTTGCCCCCCACTGCACCAGAGACAGCTGGAGTCATGGGTGCAAAGGGTAGGAAAGTAGATTTATTTATTACGTTTATATCCCGCCATTTTTCTTTTTAAGAGTGCAAAGCAGCTTACATGATTCTCCTCCTCCTGCTCTCAGCCTTGCCCCCACCACAACAACCCTGTGAGGCGGGTTGGGCTGAGAGTCTGGGACCGGCCCAGAGGCACCCAGTCGGCTCCGTGGCCTCAGGCCCGTGCTCTTAACCGCAGATGCGAGGCGTTGCTCTGCAGTCCCCAGAAAAGAGGTGACTTCTACTCCCTTGCTGCCTGAGCTGCCTCACCGAGAGGCCAGGAGCCGAAGCACACCTGCTTGGCCGCCTCGGACACGTCCGAGCCCCCTTCTCCCAGTCGCCGGACCGGAAGAACCAGATGCAAACACGTCCGAGCCAGACGGACCGTCAGGCATGGCTGCTTGTCAACAGCTTTCCCCAGACAGTTCCTCACCTCGCCAGGCTCAGGGGAGGCCACGATGCTTCCCTCTCCCAGAGCAAAACCTGACTATGAATCGCTGCACTCGCAGGCATGCCTTTTCCACCCTAAATACTTGGATTACTGGCAGGGGCTCCTCCCCTCTCTTTTTGTTGTGTTCCAGGGGTCAGAAACGGTAGAGCTGGGGGTCAAACCTTGGCCTTGTGGGGTTGCCCAGGTGCCTCGCCTTCTGGGACTCATCCACCGATCATTTCCTGAACCTCCATACTTTGGCGCCGTTTCCCCCCATCCCGAAAGGTTCAAAAGCCTCTTCCAAGGCTTGATTACCAGCAGTAAGAACGTCAAGCCACAAGGGGCCTGTTTGTTTGGGTTTTTTAAATGTCTGGACATGCCTCTTTGCCTTTGGCTCTGCCCAGCACTGGGATGGAGTCCCCGAGAGCTTGTCCGGCCCTCGAAATGAAGGCAGTCCTCACCCCTGCACGGCACGGAGCTCACACGGTCCTTCCACAAACGCTCCCCTTCCAGGGAGTCCTGGATTCCTCATTTCCGCAGGATGATCCGGGTCCCAGAGGGCTCTGCGAGGGTCCCACAGGCTGCCAAGAGCTGGCCCAGTGCCGCTTGCACCCTCCCGCTGTGAAAGAGAGGCGAGCGATTCTGCCACACCTGACAACACCTGGAAGTGTATTTTTTGTATTTTTGTATTTAATGGTAATTTATTATGTTCTATTGTATTTCAATGTATTCTATTGTGTTGTAAGCCGCCCCGAGGTTTCGGCAAGGGGCGGCATAGAAATGTTTAATAATAATAATAATAATAATAATAATAATAATAATGTCGGGCACCTGCTGAGCCAGAGCGATGGTCTGCTGAGCTCAGCCCCACTGCGACCCAGCCCAGTGGTTTTTGGGGGGCGATACACCCCCAAGGCCCCATCCTTCAATGGATTGACCTTCTTGCCACCCCCTTCTCTGCCTCCTCCTCCTCTTTTGGAGGGCGCCTGGGCAAGACACCCTGCCCAGCTTCCCGGTGAGCTCACCTTCCCACCCTGTCCCTCTTATCACGGCTCCCAGGGAGCACCCAGGCCGTGGCTTCGTGACGGCGGGGCAGCTCCGGGGCTTTGCCAGCCGTCCTGGGGGTCCCGGGCAGCCCCCCGACCCACAGCCAGAAATCCCGAGCGGCGGCCGCATCCTTCCAGCCGAGTTTTTTATAGACAAGAGGTGCCGGATCCCTTCGCCGCGCCGCCCACCCGCGCCTTCCCCTCCTGTTCCTGCAGAAGGATCTCTCTCACGAGGCGGGTGCGAAATTATGCAGCGCCAACCTCGGCGGGAGCCGCGACGCTGCGCGGAAGCTGCGGGCGAGGGACCTGCGCTGCGCTGCGAGGCGCGGCTCGGCTCGGCTCGGCCCGGCCGGGAGCTGCAGGCAGGCAGGGGGCAGATTTGCTGTGCTGCCCTGCCCCCTGGCGGAGAGTGGCCGCCGCTGCAGCGGCTCGTTCCGCAGGGACGGAGTCCTTTTTGGAAATGTTTAAAACGTTTCGCCTAGTATGCCGTGGCCCCTTTTAATTGTCTTTATAGATGTTTAATTCATTATGTTTTCATTGGTTTTTAATGTGTTTTTACTCCGTTGGTATGTTTTGCATTGTAAGCCGCCTAGGAAGGCCTCGGCAATTACGCAATATTGACATATAAATAAATGTGAAGAAATAAATTTCCCCGTATGGAACCCAGAAATCTTAGGCAATTCACAGACTGAACCGGCATATGATTAAAACAACGGCCCTGCAAGGGAGACACACAGATCCTTAGAGGAGTGCACCCTGCTGGCCTGGGAGGAGGAGGAAAAAAAGAGAGGAGGAGGAGGAGGAAAGGGGGTGTCAGAAGGAGAATAAGTGAGCAGCTGCCCCCGCTTCAGGGTTTGGCCCTGCCCAGCTCCCTTGTGCCTGAACCCGTCCTTGGCCAGTTCGTGAGGTTCCCCTGGCCGCAGGGGGTCGCTGCCTGGACAAGGGCTGCAGCTAAGAGGCAGCGAAATGCTTCTCATGTGGATGGCGCCCAGTTTTGATGAGCTTCAGCTTCTGGACAGAGGTAAGGGACCTGTGGTCCTGTAGGTGTTGCGGCACTACAATCCCCATCATCCCCGACTGTTGGCCATTCTGGCCGGGGCTGCCTCATAGTAGGGCCAGCCCTGACCCTGAGGCACTAGCCAGCAGCTTCATGTAACGCCCCGGTGGATGGGAGAGCCGGGCCTTGTCCGCCCACTGACCGTTCGGCCTGCTTCCTGCTGGACTTTGTGCCTTGGATTTTGGCACCTGATAATATTATTTATGTGAAGAAGAAAAACGAGGGGAAGAGCGGTGGGGTGGGCGAGAAACTTTTCATCTGTCTAGACCTTATGCTCCTGAACTTTTATCTGGTTTTTATTTCTGATCTGTATCGACTGTTGCTGGTTTTTTAAATTGCCCTTGGCTTGCGTTTCTCATCCGCTAAGGGCCTCCGGGAGGACAACCGGAACGCAGAGCAAATAAATCCCAAGAACGACAGATGAGGATTATTCCCGAAAGACGCCGGCATCCACCTGTTGCAGCGCTGCAAGGATTTGGCAGCAATGCATGGCCCCTCCTTTCCGCGCTGCAATTTTTGCTGCAACGAGGGGCAAAAGCTGCCGCTGCAGTTCCACACGCTCCGCACCAGGTG
This sequence comes from Varanus komodoensis, assembly GCF_004798865.1. Taxonomy (NCBI): domain Eukaryota; kingdom Metazoa; phylum Chordata; class Lepidosauria; order Squamata; family Varanidae; genus Varanus; species Varanus komodoensis. Next base: position 2,218,965 of record NW_025336157.1, on the reverse strand, counting down.
GCAGCCTTCTCAATGGGATCTCCCATTGCACAGGGCAGGGCCCTAAAACGGGGCTTCCTGGACCGCAGGGGCTTATAAACTGTACCCAAAGGCGTGGGTGGGTGGCCGGGTGGCCGTGTGAGGGTGGCCAGGGATGGGCCAGCGGCACGGGCAGGGCAGCTGCCCCAGCTGAAACCCCAGCAGGGGCCCATGGCGAGAACCCCCAGAGCCTTCCCGGCCTTGGGCCCCTGGGAATTCTGTCCCAGCAGGCAAGCTTTGGAGGAGACGTTCTGCCCGTCCCATCCCGCATGGAAGCATGCGAGGAAGTCCCTGAAAGGGGCCTGGGGCCTCGGTTCAGGCCTCGCAAGCCCAGTGGGTCTGGCCAGGGAGACGCGCCACCCACAGCCCGTGTGTGGTGGGCGGACGGGACTGTGGCTTGTGAGTTCGGCTTTGTCTGCTGAGCCACAAGAGATGCCAAGGGGCTTGTGCAACAGCCGTGTGCCTCCGCAGCCCGGGGGGCAGGGCGGCGCTGGCCCTGGGGTGCTGAGCCCCTGCGACGGCAGTGCGGGAGGCCGCTGCCGAGGGGCCACGCTACGGCAGACCCCGCCGGCGTGTTCCCCACGGCAGCCGACCTGGCCAGGCGGTGTGGATGGGGGCAGGACGCCCCGTGGCCTCGCCTGCAGGATCCCTGCCTGCCACACGAGGAAGGGGCAGCCATGAGGAGGAAGAGGGGGAGGAAGAGCATGGTGGCGTGGGGGGGGCACCGGGGAGGGAGATGGCAGACGGTCAGCAAGCCGAGCGGGGCTCTGGAGCACCCCATCGGGTCGGCACCGAGACAGGCGCCGGCTCAGGTCCCACACCTTGGCGCTCTCTGGGGCAGGACCCCCAGTGGATGCTGCCCGGGCTTGGCCCGGCTCACAAAGCCCCCCCCCGGCGGGCAGCCCCCCCACTTTCTGTGCTGCACGCCGCCCTCACTGCCCAGACCCCTCTCTGGCAATCAGGCGCCTTTCGCTAATGGGCTGAGCCGGAGCGCCGGCTGTTTGGCCCCCCGGGGGAAGGTCAGGTGGCGGCACTCGCCTCGCCTCGCTCCCTCGGCTCGTCGATACCCATTAGAGGACAGGGCGGCAGCGGGAGAGCATGGCACGGCTCTCCGGCCAGCCCAGGCCGCCCACCTGCAGCCGCACTGGCCTCATGCGCACGGGGGGCCCGGCGGAGGGGCTTTGGGCTGCCCACACGCAGAGCCCCGTGGACGCCGGCCGCCCGGACCGGCGCCTGCCCCGCAGCCCTCGCGGCACCTCCATGTGCCTCAGACGCAAGAATGCCAGGTGGGTGAGGATGCGCGGCGACGCTGAAAAGTCTTGTGGAGCTGCAGGGTGGGCCAGGGAGGGGGGAGCGCCGGCCCTGAGGGTGCCGCTTCAGCCGCGCTCCCTTCCTCACGGCCCCTGCGAAGCGCTTGGACGTCCCCATCGCTCCCTCCGGCCCGGGGCTTCTCGGCTGCATCCTCGGAAGGGCAGCTGCTCTCCAAGCGGGGATCTCGCAGCCCCGGGCTGTGCCGCCTCCTCGCCTCACGCCCTGCTGCCTGGCCCCCAAGCCTAACTTGGGGTGGGGGGCCCTGTTCGCCCTGGGCGGCCTTCTGCATGCCCCCTCCCAGGAATCGTGCCCATGGAGGCCTCAGGGGGTGGTCTGAGCAGTGCTAAATGCAAAACCAGGCGTGCTCAGAGGGTTTTTAAAACCTAGCATCGCAAGCGACCCAACGCATGAGGCGGCTGCTCTGTGGCAACGGCGGAGGTGGTGGGAAAGGGAACACCATGCGCAGGGCCGTCGCAAGCTCCCCCTGCGGCCATAGAATCACCTCGACCAGAGTCTGAAACCACATGGTGGGGCCCCGGGGCCACGCTGGGGCCCACCGGCCAAAATGCCCCCCGCCAGAAAGGGCCCACCTACATGGTAAGGTCAGTGGTAAGATTGGCCGTCCAAAACAGGAGCCGCTAACCAGGCGATGAGGTCCAATTTCCAGGACAAGGGAGAGGGGGTTTTGCCAGAGATACGGTGGCTGAAGAAAATGCTGGTGTTAGGCTGGAATTTGCCACACCACCAAAATGATGTTCTGTCTATTCCCAGTCCTGGGATTCAAGACGGCTTACAGATTAAAACTTATACAATTAAAGCATGGATAGAAATATGTGCCCGTTAAAATAGAATTCAATCAGCTAGAGAATTAAAATGGTATGAGTTGCTGAATAAAAACAGCTGTAAAAATAATTTAGATGAACAGAACTAGCTCTATTAATCTCACAGGTCCAGAGGGCTGCGCGAACTGGAAAGTTTTAGCCTCTGGAAGCACAACATGAAGATGTCAATCTAGCTTCCCTGGGAAGAGAGTTCCAGAGCTTGGGGCAGTCACCAAAAAGCCCTGTCCCAGGTTCCCACCAAGTGTGCCTGTGAAAGGGGGGACCAAGAGAAGTCCCCCCTCCAAATTTATTAAGGTAATAATAATTAGGCAGCCTGTAATTAGTGCGTGGAACCTGGTATGGTCTTCGCCAGATGGAGAAACAGTATAGCATATATGAGAGTCAGAATTAAGACATTTCTACATCAGATAAAAAGCTGAAATTCATATATGGGTAAGCAGACCCAGGGGGCAGTGAAGGCTGAAAAGTGGAGATGTTTGTTCAAAGTTCAGAATGTCTTCACTGACTATATTGAGAAAACACGCAGAGGTTGAGTGTTGGTGGCCACCGAACTATGGGTTACTGTGCCGTCTGAACCCAGCGGCTTTACCCATTAACAACCCATGAAGCGAAGCCACTGCTAATTTGTTGATTGTGAATGCTGGGTTGTTTGCCATGGTCAGTGCATAGGGTTCAACCAAGATAATCCAGGTTTCAAACACCCCTCCTATAGTTCAGCAACAACCCAGAGCTTGAGTGAGAGCTATCGTGTTGTCTGAACCCAGGCATTCTGAGTCTGATCTGGACATGCAGATATCTGCGTAGCCAAAATAACAGCCCTGTGGAAAAGCTGCTGGATTCAGTGGACTTACAGAAGTTATGAAAACATCTTTAGGGGAAAAAACGAGTATGGTAGAGAGAAATGGTTGAACTCTGGAGATGGAGTTGTGATCACCAGTTTGGATGGCTTTAAAAGGGGATTGGACAGGTTCCTGGAGGAGAAGGCTACTAGTCCTCATGATCCTATGCTGTTTTTCCAACTCAGAGGCAGTCTGCCTATTGCTGGGGAACACGGCCAAGCATTGTCCAAAACTGGCCTCAAGCCCCCTAGCAAACGTTACGACCCAACGGGCGCCAGAGCTTGGATCTCCCCAGCCCCAAGATCTCAGAGCGGCTCCAAGGGAAGGCAGGGCGGTCACTGCCCCGCACAAACAGCCCGGTTCAGACGGACGGCCTGAGGCGCCGTATAGATTTTCCTCTCGGGCCTGACCCAGCTGCAGAGGGATCGGTGGCGTCAGACTTCGACCAGCCAGCCGGCTCCGGAACGGAACATCCACGTGCTCCGCACAGAGATGCTGGCGCTTCTGCCTCTCCTCTGGTCTCCCCAGTGCGAGAGCGAGAGCGAGAGCGAGAGCGAGAGCAAGGGCAGGAGAGAGAGAGAGAGAGAGAGAGAGAGAGAGAGAGAGAGAGAGAGAGAGGGGTCTGTCTCAGCAGGCAAGACAACCACTCCAACACACAGATAGCAAATCGTGGGTTAATTAACCCACAGTTTGGCAGGGTTCATACCAGCCTTTTTGAATTTTCAGGCTCTGATGTGGCTCGTAGAAGGGTGGATGCTTTCGAATTGTGGTGCTGGGGACGACTGTGGCGCATCCCATGGGCTGCAAAAATCACAAGGAAGTCCTGGACTGAGTGGGTGTCTTTTGAGTGGGTGGCCCCCCTGTTGGGGAGGTTTTGCAGAGTTCCTGAAACAGCTGGGGGTGGACTGGATGACCTCTGAGGACCCTTCCCACGCCAGGATGCTGAGATTCTCCTGTCCCTCCCATGTAACTTAACCCCTTTCCAACACACCAGCCGGACATGAGGGCTGGCAGCCGAAGGAAAGGCCTTGCTAACGAGGCTCATATCTTTGCTCTCCTTCTCCGTCTGGCTCGTGCTTGGTTTTATTCTGGGGCTGTTTATCTGCTTTATTCATACCCGTCAACATTTCACTGGTACGAAAGTGGGACACTCCAGTATTTTTCCATTACGCTCCTCTTCCTACAGCAAAAGTCTGTGGAGGAGAGCCAGGTGTCCTATTTTGACAGACAGTCCTCTGTTGGGAGGTGGGCTGCCCAAGGGCAACCTTAGCAAGCTGCTAACTTGGTAGAGGCTGTGCTGAGAAGGCAGTTCATGAGGTCTGGAGCCTTGAACCACCACAAAAAGCATCCGCCCCACCCGGGCCAGGTCCCCTGGTGGTCTCTTTTGCATTGACTCTGCGGGAATATACAAAGCCGATCTTTGCTCTGGGCCTTTTGCCCGGTACCAGAGCTGTTAGGACGAGTGGCAAAGAGGAAAGCAGATTAAAACGGAACCCAAGCAAGAAGCTGGCTTTTATCGATGGATTCAGCTCCAAGCTGCCCTGTAGCTGAAGCTCTCAGAGCGGCCAAGAAATGAAATGGCAGTAAAGCCAGTGAGAGAAGCCGGAAAGAAGCTTCTTCTTACTGGATTTTCTCAGTTAGAGGAGGACAAAGGAGGACCGAGCAGGGGTGGGAAAACATGAGAGCGGGGCTGGCACCGAGGTCAGCATGGCTGGGCCCCTGCCAAGGCCCCCTTCCTGGCAGGGACCCGCGGGCAGGAGCCGCCTGGAGTTTCGGCCTCCCTTCTAACCATCCAGGAGATCCTGAAAGGAGCAGCAGGAGGAACAGGCAGAAGGGAAGGAGATTGCCTGAGCGACTTGCATCGATTCGCCTGCCCGATCCCATCCCGCTTCTCAAGGGACCGGCAGCCTTCGCCCCTCAGGCCTCCTCCTCTGCCTCTTCTGCTTACATGAATGCAAAGGTTTACCACCTGGGGTAGGAGAGCCGCCTTCTGATTGGCTGGCAGTGACATCACCCACCAAGTCGGGGGGGGGGGGAAGAGGCGGGGGGGCCCGGGAGGGGTTTCTCGCTTGCTTGTGGGCGCAGGAGGGCCGGGATTCCCAAGGGGGAAGCGCCATGCGGGCGCCCCATGATCCTTGCGCCCCGGTTCCAGCACCTGCACACGCAAAGAGCGAATGCAAAGTCCCCACGCAGGACTGACCGTCCTTGATTTTTAAAAAACGCTCTATGAAAGCAGAACGCGCTGAGTTCCAGAGGAAAGGCTGACCCGATAGCTTCCTTTCGACAAATCGTGCAAAACAGTTCCGATTCTGGGGGTTGCTCGGAGCACGCTTTTACGGAAGAACGTGCTGCAGAGGCCTTCTGTGCGGAGGGGAGAATGTTGGGCTGGCGAGCTGGGAGATCCGGGTTCAAGTCCTTACTTGGCCTGAAGCTCTCTGGGTGACTTTGGGCCAGCGCAACCTACCTCGCAGGGTTGTTGTTGGACAACGGGTTGCTTGGTAAGTTGCCCTGGCTTGCTCACAAGAGGCAAATATGGTAGGATTTAAATGCAACGTACTGGTAAGAACAAACTGGTCTGATTATAATGAATTAAATTATTATTATTATTATTATTATTATTATTATTATTATTATTATTCAGTCTTGAAGTTGCCAGTGGCAAGATGGCTGCTTTCCAGGAAGGGCTGTAGTTGCACAGGCTGAAGCTGGGGAAAAGTCCCTTTAGAGCAATTTTAGCAAGAATTCCTGATGGGTTTCTCTGGCTCAGTGGCAGATATGCAAAGAAAGCCACCGGACAGGCAACGATAGCAGGAGAGCGTTCAAAAGAAGCCCACAGGTTTTTTTTTCAAGTACAACAGATAAATTTTCACTCTCCCCCTCAAAGGCGTAAGGGAACTAAACCACGTCTGCTCTGGCGTGCGAAACATGCACAGAGACAGGCCAGTGTCCTTACGGCGAGAGATCTAAAGTCCCAGGACGAGCGGAAAAGCTCCCGTGTCAAGGAGAAGCCAAGCCAGCATCCAGCAGGGCTGGTACCCACCGCAGGGGCTGGGAGCGGCCCTCCAGGTCCTTTCCGGAGCCCGGTGCCTGTCTGGTTTTTGCCCAGCCCAGTCCGCACCCTGAAAGACTCATGGGCGGCAGGAAGAGGCAGACCAGCCCAGTGGCGGCCCTGTAGTTCTGGCCCCATCCTTTGGCATGGAGCACCAGGACCCCTCGCCCTGCCCCACACAGATCAGCCCAGGAGGCTGTGTGGCGATTGTGTGGCGCTGCTGGGACCAGCTCTTGCACTCCAGGTGGCGTCTGGTCCAAAAGCAGTTCGCGGGCAAGAGCAAGGAATTCGCCCAAGGAGCAGCATCGCAGTCGGGGAACCAGCATTCGGAGGTCATTTTTACATGATTTTAACGCTCGTTTTCACGCTCAGACATCGTTCGAACCCTCGGAGCACAGCTGCTCGCCTTCGTGAAGCCTGAGACAAGCGCAACTCACTCGCCCGGAGTCTCCATTCCTCAGACGGGCTCCAAAGAGGACCAGCCTTAGCTTGTGACGGTAAACCCCGAGGGCTCGTGACCCCCCTGAACCAGCTCCGAGTCCCCAGACATAGAGGCCTGGCTGGGGCTGCTATAAAATCCCGATAAACAGCCAACACCCTGAATTGGGGCAGTTAACCTACCAGCTGCCAACAGGAACCTGGGAGTTTTCTCCAGTCGAAAGACAGGTTTTTATCTCATCTTGCCTGACGAAAAGAGTGGGAGAACAGGCACATTTGGGGGTGATCTTTTAGTTGGCTTAGCGACGGCATGCTAATATGGATTTTACCCCACGATGGTGCATCTGGCTTGTTTTGCTTTTCATTAAAAGCTTTTCTCCATGAGGCCGGTTGTTCCTTACCCACAGCTGTTGACAGAAATATTAGGTGGTGTAATGACTCTGTAGTTTCACTTCTCTTTTAAACGGTTCTTTCAGCAAATCTTTAGGGCAGGGGAAATCTGTTCCTCTAAAAGGTGGGGAAAAAATCCTTTTAGCTTGTGCAGTTGTGGTCATCCGCTATACCACAGTGCCACCTGGAGGCTATGTAGCAGAAAAGTGAGGAAGGAAATTTCATGTTTCAACTTTGGGACAAAACCAGAAGTTTAACAGCCATCTGCTTAACAGAGTTTGTGTTTGAAAGCTCTTAATTATTTTTACTTTGAGCCTATATTAATTCTTTTCTACAAGAGCATCACTGTGATGTTTACATTGATATCCTGACTTTTTCCCGCTTGCAAGGAATGCAAAGTGACCTACACAAACCCGGATCTTCATGTCATCCTCACATCGATCCTGCGAGGTAGGTCAGGCTGAGAACGGCCCAAAGTCACCCAGGAAGCTCCATGACTGAATGGAGACTCTTAACTGCTACGCCACACCGGCTCCCAATGGTTATGACCCCATGGAGAGACCCAAAACGCAGGCACCCGTGTTAGACCATATCGGCAAACCATTCTGGCCCGTTTCACCGCCAGCAAGAGCAGGGCTTTGCCCCTTCCAGACGAAGCCTCAGCAAATCAGCAAGCCTACAGTGCTATCCCGTCGGTGCGAAAAGCCATTTCTTCCGCCTCGCAAACTACTCTGCGTTGTGGCTCCGCTCAGAAGGAACGCGGAAGTCGCGGATGTGGAAATTTTTTTTTTTTTTCCGATTTGTATCCTGCCTTTTTCCTACAAAGGGCTCAAGGCAGCTTACATCATTCTTCTCCTCCATCTTACCCCACAACAAGAACCCTGTGAGGTAGGTTGGGCTGAGAGTCTGTGACTGGCCCAAAGTCACCCAGTTGGCTCCATGGCTGAGCGGGGACTAGAACCCAGGTCGTCTGAGTCCCAGTCCCAGGCTCTTAACCACGACACCACACTGGCACCTTTGGCCCGGCTGGCCTTGTGACGTAGTGGTGCAGGTCTCGCCGGGATGCAGTGACAGGGCCTTTTAATGAGCAGGTGTGCCGGCATCACCTGTCAGTCCCCGCCGAATCCTGTTTGCCCTCTTAGCAGAGCTGGAGTCTTCACAATAGTTGGGCCAATACGTGCTTTTCCAGGAAAAACAGATTTTTCCACAGCCTTTCTGGTTTTCAAACCCACTCCCTTGACGAAAGACCTTAGAGATAAAACGTCTTGTAAGGACTGTGTGTGTGGCAGAGAGAGGGTGTGAAAGCATGAAATCAGAGGGTTGTGCATGGCTAAACCAGCTCATCTGGAAGGACGAAACCGCGACCAGTCCCACAAAGTATCAGCCACTCCCATCTCCTCTTTTTATGTGTGCGCACGAGAGCAATGTGATTTATTAAATTTCCGTGGCTGGATGTCAACAAATATCCTCTGAGCGGCTTATGAATCAGGACTGGTGAGAGGAATTGTTTTAAAAACACAAAGGGCAATACTGGAAAACGTGGACGTGCCGTGGGAAGGGGGGAAATACACGACATTTCCGAATTGCAGAGACGGCTGCAATAAATAAATAAATTTGGTCCCGATGCCTCTTAAGCACGTTGTGACTCGGCTGGACGGTGGCAGTGACGAATCTGTGCTGGGAAGAGATCTGGGCTGGGATTTTCCCTTTGCCTACATCCTTGCTCTCCAGAAGCAGGAATTCCTGGAGCCAATTGGCCCTGTGCAAAGGGGATTTCTCTCTCTCTCTCTCTCTCTCTCTCTCGATGTGGCTGTGTGCGTGTGTGAGGAAGGCGACAACTGCAACACCTAGATTCCCAAACTGCCAATTTTGGAGTGTCTTACACACACCGATGGTCGAAAGGCCACGTGGCTCTGCTCGCTGCAGTGCCCAGGGGCCCACAGAACAGGGGGCAAAGTCTCAGAAGAGGGTGGCTGAGAGAAGGAGGGACTTGAGGGAAAGAATGCGGGAGGCTTTTGAGCCAAGGGGGGCCTGATGAGGAGAAGACAGCTAGCGAAGAGAAGCGAGTAGACAGAGATTACTGAAGAATACACAGTTTGGTGAGAAAATGGGAGAACTCCCCCACCCCCTGAAACCAGCACTTGAGGTCCCCGATGCGGAACGCACGGGTGGAATTAGTGTGTGGAGCTAAGAATGATGCAGGAAGATGTGGGGAGACGGCTGCTTATGGGTGTTTGGCAGATGCTCCAGCTTTGTCTGTCTTTACACCAGGTGTTGGCAGCCGAAGCAGATGGGGGCTGGTGGGGATGCTTTTGCCCCTGTCTGGCAGGACTCTTTTTATGAGGAAGCCAAAGCTGGGAAAGGAGGGGTGAATTCCTGGGCAGGGGCACCAAGACGGTAGGGCTTTGGGGCAGAGCGCAAGCACCCCGCTCAGCCGACGCGGGAGGAAGGCTCGTAGAATGTGTAGATGGCAAGAGCTCTCCTCTGACTCGGGTGCTCTGAAAGATCCTTTGTAATAAGTGAGGTATGTTCAAGTCCCCACCCTGGATCAGACCACAAAGCCTCGAATCTAAAATGACCTCATTTTCCAAGGCAGCAGTAGCAGCGGCGGCCAGACAGTGCTTTGGGGGGAGATGTACACAAGTGCCAGGCCAAAGGGCAGTGTGACAATGGTGTGACACACACCTGGGATGATACAAACAGCCCTGGTGACCAGCCGGCACACTCATTTGACGATGGGCGGCTGCTGGGGTGAGTCACCTTGTGAGCAAAGCTAGGCTAAAGCTGCCCCAGCCAAGACAAGGAAAGTATTTAAAACCCGCATGGGGGCCCCTCCGGCTGATTCCTCTCCCCCTCTTTTAGCTGGGGAAGATGGGAATTGCACTCCATTCTGGGAGGGCTCCCAGTCAAGGAACGGCTGTTTAATTGTTCTGCACGTGTCTAAAAGCGCTTGTTCTGTTCTTTCGAGGTGTCGTCATGGTAGACCGGTTCGGGCACAATTTATAAATGTGTTAAAATGCTGCCCGGACTGTTTTATTCCAGGTCACGGGGAGGAGACTGAATGCTTTGGTGTTGCTGTGTAAAAATGTACAAGCACTTGGAAAAGCAACCTTCCAGGGAGGCTGGGCTGAATGTATGTAAGATTTAAGCTGGCGGAATGGTTTCAAATCTAATTGATCGAACTAATGAACCAACTCCGCAATGCAATCTCATTTGCTTGATTGCATTACTAAACCAGTATGATAACATGTCACGTCAGAGGAAGTGATGCAAACTTATAAAATCAATATGAAGTGGTCAGAAGATCCAAAAAAGTTCAAGCGTGTGTGTAAGTCTATTGAAGTGTGAATAACTTTTAATATAAATGTTCAGCTGTGCAGACTAGATCTGAAGGATTAAAAGTGTTTTGGCCCTGTGTTAATTGTATGCATGGCACAATTAAATTTAAGGTTGCATCTGACTTGTATAATTGGCTAGAGGTGGCGATAAGGTGGGAAACATTTGCGATCTTCTCTGCATTCATGTGTCACGTCAAAATTCGGTTCATTAATGTCACTGCTTATTGATAATATTTTTGCTGCTCTTATCTGCTCTTTTAGTTCGTGTTTTGGGTTTTGCCATATGATCGAATCAGGTCACATTCCAGGAGGTTTTTGATGTGTTGCTCAGAGATTTGAATCACAAGGATGAAAACCTGAAAAAAAACCAAAGCGAAAATCCAGCTTTCAGACAAACATTTCCTCCCTTGTTAAAAGGAAGTTTAAATTAGTGGGCAAATATTTGCCCGAACGTGAACGGGGCCGCCAGTGCGGCAGGAAATGTGCAAGAGTGGCAGATTGCTACCTGTGGCATCAGCACCCATGTGGTGGTTTCTCTGTCAGCGTGGCGAGCGGGGGGAGCTATTTGATGGCATCAGCATTCAGGCAGAACAGATGCGCGGAAGGCAGTCGCTCGTGCCGGGGGGAACCGGGAGCGCGGGCAGGCCGGCGGGAGAGGCTGCCGCCGAGATCCGAGAAGCCCCTTCCAGGGTGTGAAGGAGAGCAAAGGGGGCAGCCCAGATGGCCCAGGGGCTGCAGCAGCCCCCCTGGGAGGAAGCCGGGCAGCAGTGGGAACTGCCAACCCCGGAGGGAGGAGGCAGGTGAGGGCAGCCGGGATGGAAGGGCCCAAGACGACCGCTGAGGAGGGGAACGTGGAAGGACAGGCTTTCTTCTCCCTCTCCCTCAATGCCAGACCCGGCTGGGTCGTCATCCCGTGAAGCTGATGGGTGGAAGATCCAGGCCGATTTTCACACACGTATGGTTCAGCCGCTGCGGCACTTGAGTCCGCCTTGTGCACGGCACCACGGCGACCGGGAGGAGAAGTCGGGCCACGGCTGCTGGTCATGTTGCTATAAATTGCCTCCAGCATCAGAGACCGTGTGGCAGATGCTGGGGAAGATGGGTGGGAGGGTGTCGTGGCGTCCACACCCTGCCTGCATGCTTCCTACCAGCAGCCGGAAGGAAATCGGCTGCCGTTGCTCTGTCTGAGTTCTGCATGTCCTTTTGTGGCAGGATGGCTCACAGGTGTCCTGGGCAGGTGTGCTTGGAAGGGGAAGGCCCTCCCGACCTGAAAGGGTCACCCAGGAAGCTGGTGAGGGGGAGATTCGGGACAATGAAGGGGAGGATCTCTTGATCCGAGGCAGTTAGCCTGTGGAATCCCCTGCCACAAGATGCATTGTCTCCTGCCAATCTGAGTGGCTCTGAAAGGAGACTGGACAAATTCACAGGGGATTTTGAAAGGGGGCTTCCTTGATCAAGGGAATGAAAACCCTGGCTGGTTTTGGGGATAATGAAGTGAGTGCAGCCCAGATTCCTAATGCGCGTGGCTTTGTTTACTTGTGATGTGACCTTGGGCACTTGTCCTGGTCTTGCTTCTCTTGCAAAAGTCGACACTTTTATTGGCATGCAAAGAAAACAGGAAGCTTCTCAGAGCACAGTCTTTGAAAGCGCAGGTGGAAAGAAGTCCTACAGTTCCCAGCATTCCCACTTCAGCTTCAAGATCACCCCCCACCCCAACTTGGCTATGCAGTTCACTGGGTGCCTTTGGGCCAGTCCCTCATTCTTAGCTAACCTACCTCACAAGGTTGTTGTAAGGATAAAACTGGGAGGAGAATTATAGAAGCCACCTTGGGTTCCTTAGAGCAAAACAAACGGTGGGATATAGCTATAATAATAAATTAAAAGCAGTAATATTTGAGAGCCAGAGTGTCAGATCGGGACTGTGGAGATCCAGGTTCGATTCCCCACTTGGCCACGAAGCTCCCTGGATGTCTCTGGGCTGCTCACGGCCTCTCCGTCTAACCTACCTCACAGGGTTGTTGTTGTGAGGATAAAATGGGGAGCAGGAGAACCCTGCAAGCCCCTTCGGGTTCCTCACAGGAGGCAAAAAGGTGGGCTACCGGGGCGGCCTGAGACTATGAGTCGTATGAAACGACTGCTGTCCTTAACGCTGCTGCATTTGCGAAGCCACGGCGGGCGCGCGCAGGGCCCCTCGCCGCTCACAATGAACGGGGCGGCCGGGCGGGTCACGTGCGCCGCCCGCGTCACCTTCCCCGGGAAGAGCCGGGCCGGCGCGCGATTGGCCGCCGATGATGTCACCCTACAACCCTCGCCCGCCCGCCCCTCCCTCCCTCCGTCTCCCTCCCGGGCGCGCATCAAAAGCTGCGCTCCGGCGGCGGAGCCGAGCGCGCGGAAGGAACAGCCCGGCCGGGCGCGCGCCCTCCTCGCAGCGGCAACAAAGGGGCAGCGCCGAGCACAGCGGGGCGCCCGCGCCCGGGCCAGCGTCGCTCCGCGCCCCCCCCGCACGCCGCGACTCAGCCCGGCCGAGGCGCCCCGACCACCGGACGGACGGACTGCCGCCTCTCGGGGTGATGCAGGTGGGTGCCCGGCTCGGCGGCGGCGGCGCCGCCTTTGCAAGCGCCCCGTCAGCTCCTCCTCGGGGCGCGGGGGAAGGGCGCCCTCCGGGGGCCTCGGCGGGGAGATGCCCCGCAGCGCAGGGGGCTTCTCCGGGTCCGGGGGCGGAGGGTGCGCGCGCGTCTCGCCGGGCGAGCGGACGGGCTTCGTACGCGGGAGCCGGGGCCGGTGCTCCGGGGCTCGAGGGGCAAACCTGGCCGGCGACAGGAGGACGGGGGCACCGCGCGGCGGGGAGAGGCCAGATCTCGCCCGCCCCCCCCCCCACTCCGCGCAAGGTAGCGATCGAGTGGGTGTGCGTTTGTGGTGGCTGTCGCCTCGGCTTGTTGTGACAGATCCTCTTTCGGGGGTGCGTAGGAGGCAGGAGGCGAGGCGGAGCGCCGGGGTGGCACTGGCACTGGGGCCGGGGGGGGGGGGGTGCCCGGGGGGGGAGGGGGGAAACTCCCGCCCCCCCCCGCCCCAACCACAGGTACCGTCAACACAGGAGATGAAGCGCGGAGCTCAGCGATCGCGAAGCCCTTCCCCCTTTATGGGCACCCTAAGGTCTCCTGACTGCAAAGATGACATTTGGGGTTATTTTAAGTCAGTGATGCCATGGCGGTTATGGGGACACCAATAACAGGTTTTATATGGAGATGGGGGCAAGCCGCGGCGGGAATGTACACGTTTACACGTGTCCCCCCCCCCCCAGCCTCTGAGATTGGCTCCTTCGCGCCAAACACACGTGTGCAGAAACGAGCAAGGATGCACACGCAGCCGACCCCAGGCGTCCGCGGGAGGGTGGCTTGACAAATAAGATGAGCACACAGTGTCTGTACGTAATCCAGCCTCCCTCCAGCCTGGGCTTCCCAGATGTGGGGGTCTATGTCCCATGATCCCCAGCTGCAGTCATGCACGCACGCACACACACACACACACACAGTGTGCTGGAAAGCTTTTCTGTGTTACTCGGTTTTGTATCCTGTCCATCTTCCTTTCTGCAAGGAAACCAAGGCAGCTTGCGGGAGTCTCCATTTTATCCTCACAACAGCCCTGCGAGGTAGCTTAGTCTCTGCCCCAGCTTCATCCAGTGAGCTCCGGGGCTGAGTGGGGACCAGAACCTGGATCTCCTAAATCCCTGTCTGGCACTCTAACCACTACATCACACTGCCCCTCACAAGCACACCTGCTTCCACATAGTGTTGAGACGTCCTGCAGCATATGAAAAATGGTCCGAAGTCAGAGATATGCACAATTTTAAAAAATGATTGTGCACAACCTACTTTTCAGACTGACACAAAGGAACAAAGAACGAGCTAACAGCCAGAGACAGAAATCAAAATTCAGCTTGAAAGCTGCCTTTGTCTCTCTGCCTCGGTCTTCCCATGCCACAAAATGGGCCTAGCAACACTGAACCACCTAACAGGGGTTGTTGTAAGTCTGGCAAGATCACGTGAGCCAAATACTTTTGAAAGTACGAAAGCAATAAAAGGCGCTGAATGCTTTTCCGAGTAAAGCAGATTACCAAAAGTTGCAAAGCCCGTTATTCCATATTGGTTCTGTTCTTTGGGATATGTATATACTCCTTGTGTACAGAATTGTCTCCTGCATGAGACAAACATTGGGAACAGGGTCCGTGGGACACTTGAAGAGGTAATATATGCCCCTATATTATCCCAGGGAATAAATGAGGAAATGCCAAGTCCAGGGAGTAGATAGGAACCTGGCAATCCGTAACTGAAGCAGAGTAAAATTCAGTATCAAGCACTGGAACAAAATGCAAGAAATATAGAACCCAGAAGTAGGGAATTTCTGAGGAAGGGCTTCAGCTAGTGGGTAGCTCACCTGCTTTGCAAAAGGTCCCGGGTTCATTTCGTGCCATCTGCAGGCTGGAATTGAAAAGACTTCTATATTGAAAACCCCGGATGATGCTAGCCAGCGGGTTTCAGGCAGGCCAAGCAGGTTGACAGTCCAGCCTAGGAAGGCTTAGGATCAAATCCTCGTGGAACATCTAAACTTCCTTTGAGCGGGACGTGCAGCACCGAACCGGTGTCCTTCTGCCTGAGGTTGCTCTCCTCGTTGGCCCCAGAGGCGATCGGGCTCCATCCTCACATCCTTCATTAAGGGCCATCTCAGAAGGGCTGTTCACACATGCTTGGGAGGTGGACCAGTGGAAGAGGATGGCTTCCGGCCAAGACCGGCTCGGCCAAGGATGCCCCCCTTCTGCCTTTCCCAGCAGCCTCAGCTCTTGGGGGAGCCGCGTGCCATCCGTGTGTCTGTGTGTGAGAATCCAGCTCCCCGTTCTGCTCCCGGCGGAGGCAGAATCGCAGCTGCCGTGAAGGAGATGCGGCGCTGGAGCCCTCCGGGGTCTTGCCAGCTGCCTGGGTGGGTGCAGCCGAGTGGGTTGCTGCTGGAACAGGTGTATGGAAGGCCCTGGAATGTCGAGGCTGGTCGCCTGGCATCAGCTGCGCTCGTCCTAGACGACCGGTGGGAAAGAAGGCGAAGGAAGCCCGTTGCTTTCTCCCAGTTGGAAAGCCACTTTGGAAGAGCAGGGCCTTCGGGGTCTTCTAAAACACAGAGCTGCTGCCACGGCCTATTGCTTCCTGGATAGCCGGTTCCTCCTTGGCCTTGGGTTGTGTTTCCGATTGTAGGCTCCTGGGAGGCAGTGCCCTTTCCTCTTACATGAACTTTGTCATGGTCGTGCAAGGCAGCAAGAGAAAGGGGTTCTGTGCGCCTGGGAGGGAGGTATGCAATTGAGGGCTGGCCCCCAGCAAAGGGAGGGGGGTTATTTATTTAGGAGGCTTCTATGCTGCCCCATTTGCCGAAGCCTTGGGGTTGGGCTGGTGAGGTGTGCACCTGCTTTGCCTGGAGAAATGTCCGGTCCCGGGCTTCCCAAAAAGCTCACCTCCATCTTTGCAAGCATCTTTACAACAGCCCTGTACGGCCAACCACCATCATTATGCCCATTTTGCAGATAGGAGGACTGAGGCAGAAAGAGGAACGGAGAGGCTTGCTAGGTCCCAGGCGAGGCGAGCTTCGACGTGCGAGTGAACCAGTGACTCTGCCTGTGGTGGGGCTTGTGTTCGGGACAAAAAGAGCTTTGGACTCCTGCTTTTGCAAGCCAGTCACAAACCCAAAGCAGCCGCGGCCAATGCTTCTGCTCCGCAGGCAGAGTCGTGGAGAAGCACATCCAGCAGGCTCCGAGTGCCGCAGCACCTTCCCACCCATGTTCCCCAGCAACTGGTACACACAGGCACACTGGCTCTGATACCGGAGGTGCCACGCAGCCACGAAGACTAGCGGCCATTGGCCCAGTCCCCTTCTGAAGCCCCCCAAAATGGCCATCGCCACCACATCTTTTCTCTGACCCAAGTGCTCACAGCAGCTTTCCCCCTCCGTGTGGCCCCCCCCGGATGGACTACAGGCCCCATCACCCCCACCAGCAGCGTTGGGCGCTGCCGGCCAGCGCCTTGGGTGGGCCCTGAAATGGGAAAGCCACAGAGGAATCGCCCGCTGGGGGGACACGCCTGCCGAGCAGCGGAGGCAGCCCGTCCTCGGCCCCCGGCCCCTCCCTCCATGCCACCCTCAAGCCACTTGGCACGTCCGGGGCCAAGCGGTGAGCTCATGCCGGGGCTGAAACCCGAGCAGCGCCGTGCCCCCGTCGGGCAGTGCCTGGCTGTGAGCTCAGGGCAGTATTTTTAGAGACGCTGCGCCGCTTTGCGGAGGGGCGAGCAGAGCGGAGCAGCGCAGCGGCCCCAAAAGGAGCCCGGCAGGCGACGGGGCGGCTGCATGCAGCCGGGTGAGTGCGATTTTCTCGGGGCGGCCGGCCGTCCTGCTTCTTTCCCGGGCTCTGTCTGTTTGGGGGTCACGCTCCGATTTGGGGCTGAAGGAACGGGGACCTTTACGAAAGTGTACGGGGGAAAGAGAGAGAGAGTGTGTGTGTCAGTTAGGGAAGTTGTGTGGCATCTACACCCGCCCAGGGCGAGCACGTGTCCTGGTGTGCAGCTCCAGGCACAGGGCAATCTAGCGTGTGGCCGTTTCGGCCGCCTCCCCTCACAACGTCCCTGTAAGGTAGGCGAGGTGGGACAGCGAGGTGCCAAGCGCAGACCCATCGGCAGGCAAAGCAGCCAACCTGAGCCTTCCAAGTTTTCCCGGCCACGAGTGTGAAGTGTGCAGAAAGACGGCACCAAGTGTCGTCTCGCTGGAGACTGCGCATCCAGACAGAAAGTACTGGCGTGCGCACGAGAGCGAGAGAAGCCAGATGCATGTGCTGACGGCACGGGATGTCTGCCTAGAGGTGTGACAGCTAGTACACGGACATGGTGCTTCGGACAGAACATGGGCAGAGTGACTTTCCATGCGTGCTCATGTAGAAAGAGACCGTGTGGACGTCCTTGTGGCTTTATCATCAACGTTCTTGAGAGAAGAGGGGCTGGATCGGAGCTGGGGTCCACCCAGTCCTGCTGTTTACACAGCACCCCCCCCATCCATGTTCCCCAGCCACGGGCATAACATGCATGCCGCCTCAGTGACTGGGTTGGGGGCTCTTCCTCCAGGAATGGGTTCAAGCCCCTTCGAAAGCCATCCCGCCCGGGGGCCGTCACGCCATCCCATGGAAGTGAATCCCGTCCTTTAACTCTCCTTGCGAAAGTGTTTATGCTCCTCCTGCCCGAGCCGAGTCACGCACCGCGTTCATGGAACAAGGCTCTGCGGTCGTGGCTCTCCGCCTCGCCTACCTCGCAGGGTTGATGTAGGTGAGGGTAAAAGGGAGAGGAAGAGAGCTTGACGAAGCCAGTCGGGGAGCGAAGGCTGGTTCCTCAGCCCTCCTGGTGGAGATCGCGGCGTCTTGAGCCCACCCCAGTCGGAAGGAGCAAGCGGGGAAGGGAATGCCATTTCTGGCACCCTCGCAAGGCGGAAGCTTCTGCGGTTTGGCAGGATTAAGGCCTAGCATGGCAGCTGCGGAAGTCTCCACTTCGGAATTTGCCCGGGCCGTGAGTCACTCAAGCGGGCTCAGTGCCTTCCTCATCTGCAAAATGGGGATAATACCACCAGGCTACCTCGCAGGGTGGCTGTAAACATCGCGGCACGTAGAAGGAAGCGCTCGGCGGGCCTGAAGGTGCGCAGATGCAGAAGAGAGCAGAGAATGATCTTCCGCCAAGCTACAGGAGTTGTGAGGGGAAGGTCCAGGCTCGATGCGGTGGTGTTGCCCACCGGAACGGCAACTGGAAGAATAGTAGACCGTTGGGTCTAATTTGGGAGCAGGAGGAATCTGCCTCCTCTTGAGAGAGCGTGGTCAAGGAGGCAAAGCGGAACAGGGAAAAGATGGCGAAAGGGGGCAAACTGTGCCAGGCGGCCGGAAGATAGCTGCCTGCCCCCGAGTCCCAGATCTGTTGCGTGACCGAGCTGGGTTTGGCTGGGACGGGATCGAATCTGCTGGCCCACGAAACTGGACGCTTCCAGACGAGCTGGACCTCAAGTCCCATCTCCACCGACAGCTCTGCCGGCTGGGGGCGATGGACGTTGTTGTCCGGCGCATCTGGAAAGCGCTGGGTGCCAGGAGGGGCTGCCAGACGTCTCCATGTTCCGCTTTAAATGCGAGGGAGAGGGGCCGGGGCCGGGGCGTGCGGGCAGGAGCGATCTGAAGCCTTCCCTTCCCGCCCCCCAGAAGGCTGTGGCGGCTGTCGTGCCCGATCCGCTGGCTGGAGGTCGGCACTCGATGGAGCGAGCAGCACTGTCTCTCCGCGTTAGCGTCGCAGGGGCCGTTCCTCCGCAGAAAAGCCCCGGGGAGAGGAAAAGGGGAGTTGATGGGCTTTAGTTTTGCGCTGGCTGAGTGTGAGGGTGCGGACGGGGGAAGAGTGTGTTTTCCCCTCCTTGGTTGTAAGAGATGCAGAAGCTCAGGGAGCAGGCAGCCAAGGGCTTCGGGAAAGGTGGGAGGGCTTAGATGGAGATGTTCCAGCAGGCACAGGCAGAATGTGGGTCACCGAGAAGAGGGGAAGGCTGCAGCGCGCGCTGGAGAAACGGAGGATGGGGCGCAGGGCTGGATGGGTTGCTGGTGCAGGAAGGGCTGCCCCCCAAGTTCCTGCCACGCTGCCGCTCCCAGGAAAGGACAGTCCAGGCCTCCATGGAGCGATAGGCAGGCTTTGTAGAAAGCCGCCGTACAATTCCGAATAGAGGGGCTGTAACTTGGGGTGGCAGAGCGCACGCCGATCCGAACCCTTCTGGCTGAAGGGATTGGCAAGGCAGTCGGTGGTGGGAAAGATCCTGCGTTTGGAGAAGTCACGGCAGGTCAGAGTGGACACCATTCGGTCAGACGGACAAACCTGTCTGACCCAGAATCAAAGCCAGGCGCTGCCAAGTTTCCAGTCCTCATGGTTCTGGATAAAGGTCTGATTTAGGCAGGAGCATTGGATGCTGCCTCGTACCACTTCCTGCCCTGTTTACCAGGAGATGGCCACATCCTGCCCCTGACCTCTGGCCCCTCCTCTCAGCTTCTGGAAGGCCACCATTCCCTCCTGCAGCCTCAACACCAGTGACAGAACCTCCCTGCAAACCATTTTAGCGGATTTCCTAACCAACCCGTCCTCCACCACCGGGTGTCCTTAACCAGCTAGCAGATCTGTTCCCCTGCCATGCAAAAAACAGCCCCCGAGCAGTTGCCTGATACGATGATCTGGCCTTTATTCCCCTTTCTAAGGCTCTGAGACAATTTACACCCTCCTCTTCCCCAATTCATTCTTACAGCAACCCTGTGAGGTAGGCCAGGCTGAGAGGCAACCACTGGGCTTCGTAGCTGAGCGGGGATCGTGCCCCAGTGCGAGAGCTCCCAGCTCTGCACCACGCTGGCTTCTCCTCCCCACAGCGCGAGGAGACGGCCTCTGAGTGGGTTATTCCGCCCAGGCCCCCCTCGCCAAGCATCTCTGCTTTTCTGGGAGGGGCATGAAATTCTGGGTTTTTCATCCTCCCTTGGCACAGTGCTGGAAAAACACCTTCCTTCCTCCGAGACCCCGCAGGGGAATGTGGGAAGAGGGAGCGTGTTTTCCTTGATATCACAGCTTTCATGTGGCCGGGGGCGGGGGGCGAGTGTTTGCGTCAGGGAGGCAGAAACGGAGGGTGGAGAGGAAGGGAGCAGCGATGCTGCAAGATTGGGGCTGGGGGTGGGAAGGCGAGCGTGTTTCTCTCCTGTCGGAAGGCGCTTTCGCTCCGTTTGACCCAATTTCTACCTGGAATGTTTCTGAAAGATGTTTTTAAACAGCGCAGCGAGGGAGGAGTAAGGAAGGGCTGGGGAATTTATTCCTGAACGCTTGGCCTTCTTGGTTTGTTTAAAGAACAGATGAAAGCAGCCGCTGATTTTATCGCGGCGGATAAAGAATAAGACGCCACGGGCTGGGTGCGGGGGACACGTGCGCAGAGCGGCGGGAAGTAAATATAAAAAGACAGAGGGTTTGTTTTGAAAATGCCACTCATGCACGCGGTGTCATGGAGAGGCTGACTTGACTCCCGCTCTGTGCGAGGGATGACTGACACTCAGCCTCAGTTTTCCACATCTGTGCAATGGGAATACGCAAGCGGCCTGTCATTAGGGCAGTGAGGAAGAGTGTGAAGCAGTGCTAATTTGCAAACCGTGCATTTGGTGTTTCCAGCCCACACGGCTGGCCGTAACCCTGCCTGGCCTTGGAGAGAAGGGAACTCACGTGACAGCAAAACCCTGCGCAGGCTGCTGTCCCTGAGCAGGGCAGGGCTGCCTCGCCCTCTCCGGGTGCGGCTCCTGTCCTCCACAGCCACCCCGGTCTACACCTCTGGGTGGCCAAGGTGAGGACACATGAGTCTTGGGGTCCTGCAGGGAAGGAGAGGGCCGATCTCCAGGCGTCCTGGACTTCTGCCTTCCAGCATTCCTGACCTCCTGGGCGCTGACGTCCCAAATACTCAGAGCACTGCCTTCGGCCCGCCGGTCTGAGGCACAGAGACAAGCCATGCTCTTCACCCTCCCTCTCATCTCCCCGCAGCTCGCCTTTCCCAATGCCTCCCTCGCCACTGGAAGAACGGATCGGCGTGCTGCAGAGACCCAAGACCTTGGCCTTGCGCCTCAACCACAGCTTCTCCGGCGGGGGCGAGAAGCCGCCGGTGCCGCCGGCCGCGCCCCCCGTCTGCAAGGCGCCCGGCCAGGCCCCGCCGGTGGGCAGGGGCCCCTGTGAGGAGGGCCGCCGGGGCAGCGTGCTCCAGCCCAACCACTCGCACACCATCGACATCAAGCTGACCGTGGGGGCCGCGCAGGGCCGGGCGCCCGAGGGGAACCTCTCGCTGCAGCTGGACCTCAAGCCGGGCGAGAGGAATGGGGGGCCGGCCCCCCAGGTGAAGCTGCTGCTGCCCCAGGGCAAGCTGAAGAAGCGGAGCTTCAAGGAGAACGCCAAGCCGCCGGTGGACACCTCCGCCAGCTCCTCCTGCCTCTCCAGCCCGGCCAGGCCGCCCCTCCGGTGCGGCTGCCGGGGCTGCTGGCGGCTGCTGGGCTGCGAGGAGGCCGGCCCCAGGCCGCTGGGCCTGCGGGCGCTGGGCTGCTTCTCCTGCCGCACCAGCCTGCGCTCGCTGAGCTGCGCCAGCTGCAGCCCGCCCTCCGTCAAGCGGCTGGGCTGCCTGCCCTGCCTGGCCTGCCACCCCTCCGTCGCCTCGGCCAGCTCCTCCTGCAGCTTCTGCAGCAGCGACCCCATCGTGGCCGGCGACCCCCGGGGGGGCGCCTCCCCGGCCCCCAGCGGCTACGGCAGCGGGGACGACGACGACGACTACAGCGTCCGCACCATCTGGCCCGACGAGCTCGCCCGCAAGATGACGCGCTCGCGGGCCCAGCAGCCGCCCTCGCCGCTCATCCTGGACTGCCGCAACCTGGTCGAGTACACCAAGAGCCAGCTGCAGGGCGCCATGCGCTTCGGGGCCGCCGAGGCCGCGGGCCGCCGGCGGCTGCAGCAGGGCAAGCTGGCCGTGCTCGACTTCCTCTCCTCCCGGGGCGCCGGCGACAGCAGGGACTCCTCGCTGCAGCGCCTCTGGCCCAAGGAGGCCGGCCCAGAGGCGCGGCCCCCCAGCCCCCCCAAGGCCTGCAAAGCGCCGCCCTCCCAGAACCTGCACCTGGTGCTGGACCTGCTCCACAGAGACGCGCAGGAGGGGCCGGGCCGGCGAGGTAAGCGGGGCGGGAGTGGCGGGGCCGGAGCGTCTGTGGCGGGGCAGGATCGGACCCCTGGCGCTGGGCGTCCTCCCCTGGGGGAATCTCCTCGGCCATCCTCCGGCTCAGTGTGGAGATCACGGCAGCCTGCAGGGCACTTGGGCACCGGGCGCTGTGTGAAGCTGGGGAAATGCTCCGATGTGCAAATTGCGGGGAGGGGGGAAGAAACAGAGTCAGCGGGGACTTCATGGGGCCCAGTGGGGGGCACCGAACCCCCCTTCTGTAAAACAGCCGGCTAAGGAGAACCTCCCGCCATGTCAATGCACTTTTCCCATCCCAGACACTGAGGACTAGCGACCCTCACAGCCTCGCTGCGAGCTCTCCCGAGCTCTCTGCGGGGCCGCGCGAGGCGGAGAATTCCCTTCCCGTTTTATTTTAGTCCATTCCCGGGGTGGGGAGGGTGGGGGGTGGGGGATTTCCCCGGCCACCTGGAACAGTTGACGAAATTCGTGGCGGTGCTGGTGTGGGGCTGGCTCAGGTTTCTCTCCCCTCCCGTCAGTGACCTCATCCCAGCTGGACCACCAGATGGCCAGCTGCAATGGGGGGGGGGCGGGCAAAAGAGGGCAGGCGGGGGGGGGAGTGCTATTTCGTGCCCCCCCCCCCCCCCGCAAGCCACAGGGATGCTCTCCCGGCCAGGCCGCACCTGCTCGGAGCCTCTGAACCAGAATGAACCCTGTCCAGCTGGAAATATGACATCATCTCGCTGACCTTCTTTCACACTTGTGTCACCCCCCCCCCAGTCTCTCCGCCTCCCCCCGCCCACAACTCTGCTGCAGAGGGTCATTTTACCTAGCGGAGGCTGTGGACTGGGGGGAGGCCAAAACAACGAACTCATCTCGCCTCACCCCAGGCAAGACGTCCAAGCCATAAAGGGCACTTTCCAAGGGTTTGATTACCATCCTTTCTCAGGGAGAGGTGTGCGGAGTTGCGTGCACACACGTGTGTGTGTGTGTGAGAGGGGTGAGCTGAAGAGATTGCATTACTGCTGCACAGACACTTAACTGCTGATGCTGTGAGTTATTTATCCACTTGGCAGTGAAAGAAAAGTTGGATTTGCACACGGGGTGCAGTGCAGGACGGTTCTCGAAGGCTTCGTGGCGGGTTCCTGTGCTCGCCGGCTCTCTTACAGGGCCGGGAAATGCAAGCAGCTGTAGGATTCCACCCCCCCCCAAAAAAAAACACGGACAGGGCTGCATCGTAAGAAATGTGAACATGGAAAGAGTAGCGCCCCTACTCCAACATAACTCCCGACGTCGCCTCGCTCGGCCTTCTCCAGCTTGGTGCCTTTGAGATGGCTTGACTACGATTCCCATCTTCCCCAGCCTTATTCCAACTCAGCGCTGTCTGCTCAGACCAGCAGCTCTAGGTAGGGCTGGAGAAATTCCTGCCTGAACCCCCTGGGGGACGGGAATTTTTGCAGCCTTAACTGGAGGTGCCAGGGATCAACCGTGGGACAGAGCCTGCATTTTGAGGACCAGTGCTTCCCTGAAAAAAAATAAAGATTCTAGTCCTCATGGCCCTGCATAAAGGGCTGGTTTAATAATATTGCAGAGTTGGTCAGGCGAGGACAGGCTGATGCTCTCCGGGTCTGGACCACAGCTCCCATAATCCCCTGTTGTCTGGCACTTATGGAAGCTGTAGTCTGGGGTGTGGAACCTGTTTTCCACCCAAGGACTGAGCGCCATTTCAGAGAAGGTCCCAAGGCCACCTCCCAGGAGTGATCAGGGCCAAGGCAGACAGAGGCCAGGACGGAAATAAGGGCAATTCTTGTTCCTACTACATTGGGAGTTAATCGCGTCGTTTTTTCCTCGGGTGAGGAACCCCAAGGGAGCCAAGACTGATTCTTTCCACACCGTGTTACCCACACTGCAACAACCCATTTTGCTTGAAGCTCTTTCGAAAAGGTTTAGAAGGAGAAAAAGCAAACACGCTCACTCGGCCTTTGCAGAGCATCTGCTCCGCGATGAGCGATGTGGCCGTAACCCTGTGGCCTTGGATTCACGCCTCCCCTCTCCACCCCACAGAGTCACCCCATCTTCCGCGCTCGTTGGCCGCTGGGGGCCTGCTGGCGTCAGACGCAGCCGACGGGCCCGACGACCTGGGCCCCCCGCTCACGCCCGACCTGGAGAACGCCGAGCTGAGCCCCATCCTGCCCTTCCTGTTCCTGGGCAACGAGAGGGACGCGCAGGACCTCGGCCGGATGCTGAGCCTCAACGTGGGGCACGTCCTCAACGTCACCACCCACCTGCCCCTCTACCACGCCGACTGCGGCCGCCTGCGCTACAAGCGCCTGCCCGCCACCGACAACAACCGCCAAGACCTGCGCCAGTACTTCGAGGAGGCCTTCGAGTTCATCGGTACGGGAGCCGCCCGGGCATCCCAGGGCACGGGTGGGGGGCCGCGGCCCCTGGCTGGGAAAAGAGGCTCCCTGGCTGGCCAGGCCCCTTCCTGAGCGCTGATTGTTTGGCTTCCTGGGTGGCGTTCACTTCCCCGCTTTCTCAAGGGCCTTTTTGAAGGCTTTGATACTGACCCTAACAGCTAATTTGCTGGGCTGCTTCGGCCTGCCCACTTTTTCGACTGGCTCACCATGGGAAGGTGCCCCCCTGAAATCTATGCCAGGATTGAATTTAGCCCTTAGACTGAAAAGGGCTCAACATTCCCAGACCAAAAGACCCCTACCACACTTCCACACAAAGCATCTAGTGCAAATCCGACAAATCTCCTGTCGCTGCCCCGGAGCAGAGCAACCAGAACGTTTAAGCTGAGATTTCAATGTTAAGCCATCCTCAGCTTTGTAAAGAAAGTACCAAGCCCGGCTGCCTAGTCACTTGGAGCCTGCTCTTAACTCGCCATAGGTGAACAAACGGGCAGCCACGGCTCCCAACAGACCAGGCACGCAAAACCTTCCACTTGGGAAGCGAGACTCCATTCTGGAGCTGCTCTGGGGGGGCTCCTTCCAGTGGCGGGTGTTCCCCAGGAAAAGAGGGTGGAGGGTCAACGCACCAGCTCCTTGTAGCCTAAGGCTCTTCCTGCCGGGCAGGAAAAAGAGAAAATGCGCAAACTCCAGGGAAGGGTCCAGGGCTCGGGGAAAGGGGGCCTGGCTTGCTAGGTTAGCCCGGGAGAGCCCGATTTGTGATTCTGCACCCCGGAACAGCCTCCAGGGGAGCTCTTCGCCTCCTCCCTTCTCTCACGTGACACTGGCTCTTCTCTCCCTCCTGCAGAAGAGGCCCACCAGAGCGGCAAAGGGGTCCTCATCCACTGCCAGGCAGGCGTCTCGCGCTCCGCCACCATCGTCATCGCCTACCTGATGAAGCACACGCGCATGACCATGGGCGACGCCTACAAGTTCGTCAAGGGGCGGCGGCCGATCATCTCGCCCAACCTCAACTTCATGGGGCAGCTGCTGGAATTCGAAACGGACCTCAACGCGGGCGTCACGCCCCGCATCCTCACCCCCAGGCTGGCTGGGGTGGAGACCGAGGTCTGAACAAGGGGGCGGGTTGTGGGGGAGGGACCTCCATCCATCTCAGGGCCGGGAGGAGGCGTCGGGGGCTTCGTGCAATAGGGAATCGGTGCACAGCCGGAGGAACCTCGTGCTGAGAGTAGTGGGGTGCGAGGGACTTTCCGAACACCCCCTTCGCAAGACACACACGCCCCCCCGAGGGAAGGTTTCCCGTGGGCCTTCGCACCTGCCGGCTTGTGAGCCCTTGGCACGCACGCGCCTGTGTGTGACGGGTGGGAGCCAAAGCCAGACAGACGGTCTTCCGGGCTGGGGGCCACGCCGGCTTCCCAGAACTGCAGTATTTCTGCATCGGTGTGGGGTGGGAATCCTGCGCTACGGGGTGGGGGCTGTGTGATCTTGCTGGGTTTAATTTATTGGGGTGGGGTGTGCGTGGGTGTGCATTTGGAGTGGTGATGTTGGTGTTCTTTCCCGTTCATCTCCCCGTTTGGAGCCAGTGCCCGTTTTTTTACTTCCCGTTCAACCAGGACTGGAACAGGGTGGGGCTGCCCCATCCATTTACTGGTGTGCTCATGTGTGCAATTGGAGGGGGGGGTTAGACAAGAATCCCCCCCCCATTTATCTGATTCTAACGCTCAGGATTATAGAATCTCTGGCTAGACAGTTTGGTGTGAGCAGAAAGAGGAATTTTGGGTGGGGAAGAGTGCCCATTACAACTCCTCTCCCACCCTTTGCTGGAAGAAACCCCCTTCTCCCCCCCCCGCCCATCAATTTACTCATTGGACCTTACTGCTGCTTGGCCCCCCAACCTGTTCCACGGACTGACTCCTAAAATGCAAGATGCGTGGGGAAGAAGAGCCCGGCCTGATCCCCCCGTCTCCTTCCGTAAACGTCTTGCTGGCGCTTCCTTCCCTGCCCCTCCTTCTCAGGGTAATGCCGTAAGTGGAACGGTCTTCCATGAAGGGGATCCTATTTAAGACAGTGCTGAAACTGTGGGGGAAACGGGCTGCAGTGGGAAAGGGCCAGCCTGGAACCCCATCCGGAGGATGGACACCAGGGCAGGAAGGCTGCATCTCCTCGGGTTCTTCCCAGGGACAGAGAAACCGGGGCGTGTTGCTTCTCGAATTGATCTTGAGATGCAACAGGAACACCCATTTTCTGGTCCCTGCCAGTCACGCTTTCCGGCGTTTCCTTCTCCAGCCCCTCGGTGCCGGGGGGGCGAGTGCAGCCGGTTGGTGGGGTCCCTCGTTTCAAAGGTCTTCCAGGAGTCCCCAAATAGCTCTGCTTGAGGAATCCAAACCCATCACCAGCAAATTGCTGTAGAGGGAGGAGTGAGGGGGGTGTGGGGGGGGGGCTGGAGCAGCAGGTGCCCCCCCTTCTGACCCTGAAGCACTCTCCAGCCACGCAAAAGCCCCACGTGTCCGGGGACCCTCCTTCCACAGGCCTCGTCCCGTCAGTTATGCCCGCATTGTTCCTGTATCATGGGAGGTGTTGCTTGGAGCCAGGCGGAGGCCACGAGATGCTTGGAACCGCATCTCCCATCATCCCGGTCTGTGGGTTGGGACTGATGGGAGCTGGTGCCCAAGCGGCATCTGGACTGGCCCCCCATTCCACCCCTAGGCGCCCCCCCACATGAGAACCAGTCAGACCTGCCACCAGCTGAGGATCAAGGGAAAGGTTTGTCCCGGGTGCTCGGGGTCGCTCTGAAACCCACCGAGGCGGCTCTTCCAGGCCCCCAAATCCCGCTTCCCGTGTACTTAGGCTTGGGGAGGGGAAGCGCTGCCTGGAAGTGGGGCACCAAATTCAGAGCTAGGTGAGCAAAGGGGGGTGACCCCGCCGGGAGGGTGGGTGTCCGCGGCCGCTTGGCGAGTTCACCATGCCGCTTTTGGCCTCTGCTGCCAAGTGACAGCGTCCCCACGGCCGCGTGACGCGTGACCTGCCGCTCGCCTGCCTGTTCCCTGCGCTGGAGACACGTGGTGCCCAGCAGGTGCCACGTCGCCTCCCAAACTCCTCGGACGGTTTTTTGTACTTAAAATAGCGCCCCCCCCCCATTAGTCGGGAAGGTGATGCAGTCAGAAGATGATCAGGTTTTCCCCTTTCCTGCCGTTTCTCCTTGGATCTTGTCTGTGTTATTTATTGGGCTGAAATGTAAGCCCCTGCCGTAATTTATTAAACGTGATGTTTCTCTTTTGTAACAAGGCTTCGTCTTCTCTTGGGGCTGGGATAGCAAAGGGGAGGAGATAGACACACTTCCTCAAAAGCTGCCCCATGGATACAGCCTAACAGACAGCCCGCACAAGTTTCTAGCTCTCAGCAACATCCAGTAGCTGTCGAGTCATTTGCAGAAGGGAGCCGCACTGATTTTGGCAACGTTTCTCCGCACGGGAGGTGGTGAGGCCTCTTGGCTCGCCCTAGGCGAGTCAATTTTTCCCAGCTTGCACCCCCCAAGGTGCAGCAGGTTCCTTTGCAAACCAGAAACATACCTAGCAGGGCAGGTGAATCACCTGCCACAGAGAACAACATTCACCCCGCAATTCGGCTCTTTGCGAAGGTTTTTGCCATGTTACTCACTGTGGCAGAACCGGCAGCTCAAGTCATGTCCGCCCGACTGCGCTGAGGCCGCGGGGCAGCTGGAGGGCCGCCGGTTTCCCCAGGACCTCTGCAGAACATCCGGAGCAGCCCGTCTCTGCGAGGGTGGAGGGCGCCCCCTCCTGGCAAGCAGCGGAACTGGAGTGCAAGCAGAGGAGAGAGAAAGCGGTTATTTTATAGGGTCGGCTGGGCTAGTTTTTCCTCTTTCGGGCACTGCAAAGGCCTCGTGCCAACTCTCACAGGAGCTACTCAGCCTCCAAACCACACTTCTTCTGCGGCGGCACTCCTGGGGTTGGACTTCGGGGCGGAGGGGATGGAGCAGAGGGGTCATGAAGTCACGTGCCACAGGGTCTTAAGAGTGCATCCCCCACACAAGGTCACTAAGTCTAAAATGACCTCCGTCCTGCAGCCCCGGAAGGCCCCTGGGCTGCCCGTTCTGGTCTGACAGACCTGGCTCGCCCTGCCAGGGGGACGTGGTCTGCAGCTTTGGTGCTCTCCTCCTCCAAGAAGGGGGAAACGGCCCCGCAGAAGAGGGAGGGTGAGTCCTGCCAAACCCGGGCTAAATGAAAGTCACTCTTTGCACCCATGTCCGTCTCACAGCAGCCTCTCTCCACAAGGCGGCCGAGAAATGATACCGGCCACCCAAACTGGGCACCCCCGCCCCGCTTCACACCCCATAGCCCATGCCAGTGGGCCAGGTCGGATTTTGAGGATTGTGGGGACTCTCAAAAAATGGCTGCTCCAGAGGCGGGGAACCGGGCTACTGTGGGCCAATCCCAAGCTGTGAACGTCCCCAAAGGCAAGCTGAAAAGGAAAAGGAAAAGCGACCTACCCAAGAAGTGAAGCGCCAAGCAGGGGAGAGTCCTGAGCTCCAATCCGCAGACCCGGCCAGATGAGCCCCCATAGAAATGGCGCTGGAAAGGCAGCCTGTTGCTTTGCTGCAAGCCGGCTTCCCCGAGCGAACGGTTTAAACGTCTCATTCCAGGTACCGCGTCGGCAAACCCAGGGCTTTATTATAAAGCGTGCTCTTCTCCGCCCCCCAAACACTTCCCATGAGAAAGATGCCTAAAGCCAAGAATTGAGGAGACTCGGAAAGCTGCAGGATGCCATAAAAATAATTTATTGCCGGTCCGTTCGTTGTCCCTTTGTATCGTTTGGCCAGGTGAAGTTCCTCGCCCAGGTAACTGCCCCGTTTTCTACCCCACCCTCCCTGCTCCTCGGTCAGATGTGGAACGCAGTGCCCGCCGCCGTGTCCGGATGCATCTCCGCCTCGTCCCGGCATCGCTCGATCAGCGGGGAAGACGCGGCTGGGGGGAAAAGGCGTCACGGATCCAGCAGAAGAGCCGTTCCAAGGAGGCCGGCCCCCCTCCCGGCGTACTCTTCTCCGGGAGCGTGAGGGGAGGCACGAAGGGGGGCTTTGGGAGCGAGGGGAAGGGCCGGCGGCAGCGGCAGCAGCATGAAGATTCCCCCTGAGCATTTCGAAGACGGTCCTGATGCGGAGACCCCACCCCGGAGGGGGAGATCGAGCGGCAGCGCTTCTCCCACCGGGGGCTTTCGTCGCTCCATCTTCCCCCAGCGCTGTCGGGAGCTGCGTCGCAGGAGGGGGCGGGGACGGCGGTCAAAGGAAGGGGGGTCCCACGCGAGCCTCCTTTGTGCTTTAGCAGCAAAACCCCACAAGAGAAACCGGCACCGGGCGGCAGGGAATGCGTGGGCCGAAGGTGCCACCCTGTGCGGACCCCGGGTCCCCCTCCGCCACCAAGGCGCAGCGCCCCCCTTCCTCGTGGCGCCCGGCCCGGCGCGGTCCTGGGGGACGCCGCCTCCGGGGGGCCCA
Source organism: Varanus komodoensis (assembly GCF_004798865.1). Classification (NCBI taxonomy): domain Eukaryota; kingdom Metazoa; phylum Chordata; class Lepidosauria; order Squamata; family Varanidae; genus Varanus; species Varanus komodoensis. Next base: position 2,189,063 of record NW_025336157.1, on the reverse strand, counting down.
GCCGGCACCCAGTGGGAGCGGTGGTCAGGTGTCCCGAGGCCGCCCGGCTGGGGCCGGCGGCGGCGTGGACGCAGGCAGGCCGGCCGGCCCCCTCACTTCCGGGGGGCTTGCGCGGGGGGCTGGCCGCGGCTCTCCCAGACCTCGCGGATGGTGCGGCGGACCTCGCGGGGCAGGTGCAGCGTCTCGGCGTGGCACTGCAGGATGTGCCGCTTGATGCTGGCCAGGCACGCGCGGCGCAGCGGGTACTCGCACACCATGCACACCAGCCGGCCGGCGGCGGCGTCGAAGTCCATGAGGAAGCGGGCGCGCCAGGCGGGGTTGAAGCCCGTGGCCAGGAGCGCGGCCTCCTGCTTGCCCACCGCAGCGCCCTGCTGGCCCGGCCGGCCGTCGCAGTCCGTGGCGCGGGCGCCGGCCGGGCGGCCGAGGGGGCAGGGGGCGGGATGGTGGGGGGCGTCGGGGGGGGTGGAGCCGCAGCAAGGAGACGGAGCACTTGCGATCTGCAGGGGGGCGAGGCAAGACGCGTGTTAGGAGGGCGAGCCACTGGCCTCCCCGGCTGCGGCTTCCCAGAAGGGCCCCCCTCCGCCCTGCCCACCCCCACCCACCGTCTCTCCCCCTCTCTCGTCGGGGCTTCCACCGACTAATTTGCCACGGATCCAGGAGACCGGCATTTTGCAGACTGGGGGGAGTGGGCGGGCCAGCAGGCTGTGATGGGCAGGGGGGAGCAGCTCTGGGCGCTTTTGCCCCTGCAGGGAGGTGGCACCTCAGCAACTGTCCAGCCATGCTGCTCCTGGGCGCCGGCCCTGCTGTGTGGGGATTAAAGCTTGGGAACCAGCAAAGGGCATTAAGACCTGCTGGCTGGCTGGGCCAGGGGATGTGGTTTCCCCGAGTGGGCCGTTTCGGGGCAGAGTTCCTCTGGCCCCAGAGGTCCCACTTAACCACAGTGGCAACGCATTCCTTCCACAGGTTGAAGCCAACCCTATCTAAGCTTGGCCAAAATAAACTCGAGACACGCCAGTGCCTGTAATCCGCTTGTTTACCCACAAACTCGAGCCTCTTTAACTGCACTTACTGATTTGCCGCTAGGAGTGGAACAAAGGGAATTTGAGTTCTGGGGCCTTCCACCCCCAGGGGACCTGAGAGAAAGTACGGCACACGGGCACAGCACTTTGCTCGGAGCCCTGCTTCCTGCTGGCGGCACAGCCCTAAAGGGTGGCTCAGCGTGAGCTGCAAAACCCTTTGGGTAATTTAGCTGTTTCCTGGAATGAAGACTAGAGACGAACACTTCAGAAGTGAGCCCACAACTCCTGAGCAAGCATTTGTGCTAAAATTCGGTTTCTGCATCAAGTGGCGCATCCACAGAATACGACTCTCCCTTCCCTGCGGTGGGGAAAAACTGCTTTTCAAATGGCTCCCGATCCCACGGACACACGAAACCACGAGAGGAAACGCAGAGGCCGGGCACACGCTGAGCGGGAGCAAAGATGCCCTTGCACTGAGGAGTGTCCGTCTCCCACCAACCCACCCTCTGAAGCTGGCACGGTGTTGTCGTTGTCGTTAGTACCGAGTCACAAACTTACCCACTGTCCTCTGCCTCGCATTTGGTTTTGCTTCAGTGTCTTGGGCTGGTTCTGTAATAAAAAAAACAAAAGCAAAACTTTTGCACAAACCATTAACCAACAGCTTGTCTTACCTGGGGTTTGTCTGGCAGACAGCTGAACAAACCACGGTTTGGCTTCCCGGTCCCTGGGTCGCTTGCTTTGCGTCTCATTCACCTGTCCGCCTTTACACCCAGTCTCTGTGGGGTGGTATCATACTGACATGTAGTGTGTGTGTTTGGCACACACGACACAGTAGTGGCGCGGGTTTTTAATAGTCCTTCCCTACTATCCCCATAGCTTGGCGGAACGACACACAGTCCAGGGTTCCTGCATAATGCCAACCCACCAGGCCTCTTTCAGGGTTGTCTGAGATAAGTGCATCCACTCCTTGGGACCACACAACACGTGGGCCGCAATTGTGTGTGTGTCAGGCCATCCCTGTGCAACAAGCACTAGCAAATTACCCCCCTCCGGCCCAGCCCCTCCCACACAAGCCCATAGTGGGCCTGTTTCTTTGCCTGGGGCATTTCCCCCCTTTGTATTTTTTTAAACAGAACCCCCCCCCATAAATACAACACATCGCAACAATGATAATATAGCAAAAACACCGTAATTTTAAAAAGTAAATTATAAAGTGCCTCCACCACCCCGGAGTCCAATACTACCACCACTTAATTCACATATTATAACAATTAATAATATATAATATACTTCAATTATATACATATCCCCTCCGGAAATTCATACAATCTTGATTAGGTTTACAGCCTTTGCCTTCTGTAGTACTGCTTTTACAAAATCTTCCCCAATTTCATTTGCTTTCATAAACCCTTTTTAATTTTTTATTTCCGTCATCAGTTTATCATTAATTACCATATGCCATATTTCATTATACCGTTCGTGCCTTTGCAGAACCCAATTCTGTTTCCAATTCTATGCCTGGGACATTAAGAGGACCCCGAAGCCCTGGAGGACAGGAGGGTGCTGGTCACTGCCAGGATGCGGCCCTTTGGGGACACGGGATGATGCCCAGTTGGTTTGTGGAGCCGAGGTTTCAATGATGGATTCCTTTAAGCAGGTACACAGCAATGTGGCTGATTAGGTTCGACCCACATCCTGATTTAATTTATATCCCACTTTTCTTTGCCAAAAACTCCGAGTGGCTTACAGCGTTCTCCTCCTCCTGCTCTCAGTCTTATCCCCAAAAGAACAACCCTGTGAGGGAGGCAGGGCTGAGAGTCTGGACCCAGCTGGCTCCGTGGCTGAGCGGGGACTAGAATCCGGGTCTCCTGAATCCGAGTCCCACCCTCTGAAGCGCTACGCCGCACTGGCTCTCTGAGCCCTTTGTCAAGAGTTAAGGGTGATGGAAACGCAGAGCAGGCAGAGAAGTAGTTGGAATTGTTTTCTGGATGGTTTGGAGAGCTTGCCGCTTGAAAAGCAGGAACTTCAAGGTACCTTGCATCCCTCCCCACCTGCTCCGAAGCACAACCTACCTGGCTGAGTCCGGCAATATAGTTTTAAGGCAAAGCCAGCCGGGAAGGTACCATCGGTGAAGATCCGGATCTCAGCTGGCGCTGAGCCGGGGACTCCGCACTCGGAGAGCCATTCTTTCCCTAGAAGCAAAGCCAGTGTGAGAAGACAGCCGGGGGGCGTGGAATCCCCAGAACCCAGTGCTTGGGGGGCAGCCTAAGCGTCTTCTGCAGCAGCCCTGGCAGGTGGCGATGGAGTCCCGTTCCCCGCCTGGGCCAAAGCAGCGACTCTGAATGCAGCTCTGCTCCTGCGCCGACAGCTGAGGGGGTGACCGTCTTGGCCACCGGAAAAGCTTACCCAGCAGCCCACTCAGGCTCCCAAGACCACCATGCTGCAAAGGTACACTTCCAAGCCTCTCTTTCCAAGCCTAAGCACTAGAAACTTGATTTTCAAGGGCAAGGAAAGGCAGGCATAATATTCTTGCAATGTTCAGTTCTCCACTGGACCGCCTACTGTGCATTGGGGTGGGGGGCGGCCTGCAGGGGCCCCGAAGGTCAAATGTCGCCACCCACGGAGCATCAGCCGCCTTGCCTCGTGGCCCTCGCGCTACCTGCAGCCTGGATGGGCTGGTGGCTCCTCCCATCTTTGGCACTGCCTGAACCGTTTCTCCTCTGCTGACTTTGTGATCGCCGCTCGGGGTCTAGGCGGGCCACCTCTGCCGGAGAGAGAGAAGACCACAGCGTCACACGGATCCAGCGGCTGCAGGTCGGGGGCGTTGACGGGGGCACTGGGGCCTGCCCCCAGCCCCACGCGGCGGCACGGCAGATCTCAGGAGAGAGAGAAACGGAGTCACGGAACGGCCAGAGACAGAAAGGAGCAGCTGGGCAGCTTGGAAAGCTGCGCTGAAGAAGGGGACTCACCTGGCAGCCCCTCTTGTCCCTGCAGGAGAGGCCCGGACTGCCCCTTCCACACCGGCGGATGCTGCCCTACAACCAGGGGCAGCCAGTGCAGCCCATGGGGGCGGGATCGTGGGGCCAAGCCGCCTGCAGGAGCACAACATGCTTGCTTCCCAACCGCATCCCTGCTGGCAGTAGCGTCCCAAAGGCCTGTGGATCTACCCTCTGCCCCCCGCACCCCGTTCTATACAGAAGCCTCCGTTCCGTGAGCCCAGGTGTCGCTCTCAGCACCGGGCTGCCCTCGAATGAGGACGAGGAAGCAAACAGGCGTGATCAGAACAGGCACGGGTGCAGCACTGCCCGGCGGCCGAGGGGCGACTCTCCCGGCCCTCTCCACCCCCGGCACTCACCGCAGCGTGCTTTCGGCTGCCCGCGCTTCCGACTCGCCGGCTGCTCCTCCGAGTCGAGGAGCACTTCGATCTCGGCAGGCCGCTTGCTCTCCCGGGGGCTGCCTGGCATGGGAAGTGTCAGAAACGGAATCAAACGCTGGTGCGCATCCACAACTGTGCTATGCGAGTGCCGAAAAGGGGAGTGGGGCCAGAATCCAGCCGCTCCCCGAGGATCGCAGCTGGAGTGCTCCCCACGGGCGCTGGAGTGCCATTTTGGGGTGCAAAGGCAGGCTTCACACTCAAAGGCTTTGGAGGTGGACTAACGCGTGTGGGTGGCGCAGAGCCAGGAACGTTCCGGAACCGGAGCCCAGTAAGTTTGGGGGATCAGAGGACAACCCCCCACAGCCCTTTCCCACCGATCGACTCCCTCCATGCCTAGCAAAACCAGATCTGCCCACATCTGCTTCAGGGCAAAGTGGTGCCTCAGACGCTGAACTTAATTCGTTTCAGGGGGCTGTCTGAGCTCTGTTTCATTGGAAGTCTGAAGCAACGATCCCCCTCAGAAATAATGGAAAGGGAATTAATCCATCTCCGGCCCCTTAGCAATACCCAGCTCGATAAACTTAAACAGCAAATACGCATAATTTAAGGGAAAAACAACACAATGGAAGGCCAAATTTATTACAGCCTGAACACAACTGATAAATGTACAGTACTGTGTAATGAAATGAATGTTGCATTTACTGTCCGGATTTGTTTTCGTGAGGAGTGGTGAGGTCTTCCGGCATTCTCTCTCTCTTCTGCCTCTTAGCGTGACTGGTTGACGATTTTGGTTCACTTTGCCTCTTTTCTGAGGACCGTCCCGACCTAGCCTGGTGTTGGCGGCTTTTCCGCGTGGCCCTAAAGTAGGACATCACGTTGTCGTTGAGCAGAGTAATGCTCCTCTTGACCACGGCCGTGTCCGGGTGCCACTTTTCAACAATGGCCTGTGTTCTAGCCCAGGCAGAGCAAAGCGCCTTAATTTCAGCATGGGGGATGTTCCTCTTGGCTCGCTCTTCCTCCCCCAGAGAAATTTCCTCTGCCACAACCACTTCTTGCTGCTGTTTGTGCAGGTGCTGCAGCTCTTCTAAGGTCAATTCAGTTCTGCGATCGACCAGTAACTCCTCCACATCCTCCTCACTCACCTCCAACCCCAAGGTCGTGCCCAGACACACAATTTCCTTCATCACAGACGCTGGTTCAAAACCTTCAGCTCTGGCTGAAACACAACCTGGCCAGAGTTTCTCCCAAGCAGAGTTCATTGTCCTGGGAGAAAGTTCCCTCCAAGCTTTATCGATGACGCTGATGCACTGCAGGATATTGTAACGGTCCTTCCAAAAGTCTCGGAGGGTCAGCTCTGTCTCCTTGGTCCCCTCCAAGCACCTCTGAAACATAGCCTTGGTGTACTGCTTCTTGAAATTCGGGATGACCTGCTGGCCCATGGGCTGGATGAGAGAGGTGATGCTGGAGGGCAAGAACAGCACCTCGATGAGGCTGGCTTCCCCCATCAATTCCTCCGCCAAGACTGGCGGATGCGCTGGAGTGCTGTCCATCACCAGCAGAGCCTTCAGTGGCAGGTTCTTCTGGGCGAGATAAGCCTTCACTGATGGCGCAAACTCCTCACGAAGCCACTCCGTGAAGAACCGCCTGGTTACCCACGCTTTCGTGTTTGCCCTCCACATAACACTGAGCCTGCTCTTTATGACGCTGTTCTTTTTGAACGCGCGTGGATTTTCGGAGTGGTACACCAGCAACGGCTTTATTTTACAATCCCCACTAGCATTACCGCAGAGCAGCAGAGTCAGCTTGTCCTTCATCGGCTTATGTCCTGGCACGGCCTTCTCTTCCTCCGTAATGTAGGTCCGCCTGGGCATCCTCTTCCAGAAGAGGCCCATCTCGTCACAGTTGAACACTTGCTGGGCCACAAAACCCTCGCGGTCAACAAACTGCTGGAAGGTTTTCACAAACTTTGCAGCTTCCCCCACACGAGCACCCGCAGGCTCCCTGTGCATGACCACACTATGGATGCCGGTTCTTTTCCGAAATTTGGCAAGCCACCCCCTACTTGCTTTAAACTCCTCACTTTCGGCACTGGTCCCAGGCGCACGTTCCCGAAGGTCACTATACAGCTGCTTCGCCTTCTCACAAACAGTCGTCTTGGAAATGGAATCACCAGCCAATTGCTTCTCGTTTATCCACACCAGGAGAAGTTTCTCCATCTCCTCAATCGCATGTGATCTCCTGGAAGTCAACGTCGTCACACCTTTAGCCACGTCTGCTGCCTTTATCGCTTCCTTGTTCCTAAGAATGGTGCACACCGTCGACTTCGGCATCTTAAACATGGCCGCCAGATCGGCTACACGCACGCCGCTCTCATGCTTCGCGATGAGTTCCTTTTTCACCTCAATCGTCGAGATTACAACCTTCCTCTTGGGCTTCGTTGCTTCCACACGCTTTCTGGATGCCGTGGGTAATATGGAGGGGTTTACTGCATAACCGAAAAATAAAGTGAGAAAAAGCACTGAAAATGCTTGAAAAAGCATGCCTTGAAGGAGGACTGAGGAGGATAGGAAAGGCACGCGCTGAAAACGAGCGAAGCGGCACTCACCAAAAAGGCACTGAAAATGACTGAACGGACACGCAGTGAGAGAGCAAGAGATCCTTCCCCAACGAGAGGCGACCTGGCGGCACAACAGACAACACTTCCGCAGCAAGCGCGGCTTTTTCACTGCGCCTGCAGTTCGAACTGAGAAGCATCGTTCGGCCTTTGGAACAATCTTCTCTAGATTTTAGCGTTCGAACTCTGGAACAATCAAACTCGGGGACGTTTGAAGCGTGAGGCGCCGCTGTACGCAAATTGTGTTCGGGCTGGTGTGTAAAGTTGTGCTTCTTTACCTTGGCTTTCCCCAGTTCTTATCTTGTGCGAGCGTAATTGTGCTTTCGTAAGGATTTACTGTAGGCCAACGCATTCTTTTAAGGGGAGAGCGGCCTGTAAGTACTTTGAAATCAGTGAAACAAACAGTTCTCCAAAGGTGTTGCGTGCGTGACTGTACAAGTACTCCGGGCCACGGAGTTCAACCTGAGCTGATGGTGTCCTGTGCATGAACTTTCTTGTCTCCTACAGGAAAGAGTGAAGAACCGCGTTCCAGAGGGTGAACCCCTGGTCTTTAGGGCATACCCAGCTCTCCTGGGGTCCCCTTCCGACCCAGAGGGCCACGCTCCTTCCCCAGGCCCCTCTCTTTCTCCCAAACCGGCGACTGGTTGGGATTTTCTCAACCTTTGTGCCGTTTTCCCCATGTTGAAACACAGGCCCACTGCTCCGAGGGCTTCTTGACTGGCCACAGGCGACGTCAGTCCAAACAGACCCCGCCCCTTTCCCCTTTGTCCCGCCCTCCGCCGGAATGTGGCCTCCCAGGGCTTCTCTGAAGTGCAATTTGGCCCTTGGGATGAAGAGAGGATCAGCAGCCCCTGGACGGAGGGAGGAAATGGAAGCCTCTGGAGCTGAAGGGGCAGAGTCCGTTCGCTCCTGCACCGGCAACAGCCTCAGTCGAAGCGCCTGCCCGCAAAGCAGGGATTCTGACACCAGGCTCCACAACGCACGGGCGGAACTGTGCAAGCCCTGGCCCAAGGCAACGGACGGAAACTTTACAAAGGAGTAACACCGAAACGGAGATAAGGGAAGAGTTTGACACAGCTGCAATGTCCTTGTCCCCTTTCCTTCCTTCACGTGCTGCGGCCTGTGCTGCCTGGGAGTCGGGACCCTTTCCGGGGGGACCGCACAGAGTCCGAGGGGCTAAGCGGTTGGTCCCGAGGAGCCCGCCCCTGCCGCATGCCCCCCACACCAGGACTTGTGTTCGCCACCCCGTGCGCCACCTCCACGCAGCTCCTGCCACGTCAAGCGTCCCCGCCCCGTCTCGGGGGGCTCTGGGTGCCGGGGAGGAAGAACTGAGAGGGACACTCCACGGCAGACCGGCCCGGGGCCATCCAGATGGGCTAGGCCAGGACCGCCAGCATGGAGCGCACCGTGCCGGGAGGCTGCCTTAAATACTCCCGTGATGCCTGAAGGTTGCAGAAACGGAAAGGGGAGGCAGACCTGGTTCTGAAAGGGCTTCTCCGGGCGGCAGGGTGCCAGCCGGTCGGGGAGGGTTCAAGAGCAGAAGCGGGGGTGGGACGCACGACGCGGCTTACCTGCGGGACGGGGCGGCGGCTCGGCGGCGGGAAGCACCGCCCCTTCGCTCCAGGCCTCCAGGATGTTGCGCTTCTCCTCCGGGCTGAAGCCCAGCGAGTGGGCGTGATGCCGCTGGATGTGCCTGCGGGCGGCCGCGGGGCCCGAGGCGCTCAGGAGGCCTCCGCACACCATGCACACGGGCTGGCGGCGGCCGGCGCGCTCGGCGATCAGGTACTCCTGCCTCCAGGAGCCGCCCGGCTCTTCTGGGCCAACTCTGGCGACCGGAGGCTCCCCTGGGGCAAGAAAAGGAGCAGGTCGGCATGAACCGTGCAGGAGCCGGGATTCCTCGTCCACCACCCAGCCGGGCGCTCTTCCGCCCTGCTCCGTGTCAGGGCACGAGGCACAGAAGCTCGGCCGGTGGCCGAACGGAGCTTTTAGGCGGTAGCCAAGCCCCTTCCCTGGGGTCTCACTCTTTTCCCACTGACTGTTTGGTGGCTTTCTGGCTTTGGTGCCATGTTACTCCCTCACTAAAAAGGCAGAAACACGTACTTACCAGCACAAAGAGCTTACAACTAAATGATGTGGGGCTTTTACTGGACCCTTGGCATGCCTAGACACCGGAATATGTCCTACCAGAATGCTTTTGAAATGGAATCCGGCCCTCTTGCTGAAGCGATTCAGGGCCTGTGCTTTGGGGGTGCAGGAAAGCCTCTCTGCCATCTAAGTTTCTGACTTCCACTCTTCTGGCAGCGACAAACCCCTTTCATTTTATTAGTGCTTCAGTTGCTAAGTTGGCAAATGTCTTTTGCCAAATGAGGGCATGTATTAAAAGTTTCTAACTCCGCTCCATTTTGTCATTTATTCACAATCTGCTTGTAGTTGGGCCCCTGGATGTGCTGTGGGGTCAGGAGATGCTGCAGTGAGACCCTCGGAGAGTTCTTCTTGGCAGCCCACCTGGACGGATAAAATAAAGCAAGCCAGGCCCAGCGAGACACCCTGTGGGCAAAAGCCCCTCATGGCATTTAAACCTTGGCCCAGTCTTCTCCAACCTGGTACCGTCCAGACCTTCCCTTCCAGGAAGCCCTAACAGCAGAACCTACGGGCAGGAAGTCTGGGGGTGACTGGACAGGACATCTGGGCTGCGGAAGGGTTCCTTCTGGGTCAAAGAGCAGCGCGAAGGGCGCCTGGAGGAAGCGCATTCACCTCCCCATGCTGGCGCTTCTGAAAAAAGAAATCTCCCAGGCCCACCAATAGGGCCTACATCACTTGCGCCATCAGGCACCCGAGACACGCCTCACAGAAGGGGGCCGGCTGTTCTCTTGACGATATCTTTAAAGACTGCCTTGAGTGTCAGACTTCCAAGCCCCGATTCGTCCCAGAAATGCAGAGTCTCTGCTATCCCCCGGACCCTTCGAGTTACAGTTTCCTTCCCCAAGCCAGAAACAGGCGCATGCTCGGCTCCATTCTCCCCAGTTCCCTGCCTCTGTCTGCTATATTATATTGTGTTATATTGTTATTATTTATTTATTGTTGTAAGCCGCCCCGAGGCTTCGGCAAAGGGGGCGGCATAGAAGCGTTCTAAATCAATAAAATAAACCGGGAGGCCTGTCTAGCAGGCCATGCTCTCCGATCCAAGCAACTTCTGTGGATCCTGAGAAAGGACTCGAGAGTTCTGATCTGCAAAGCATCTGTTGCTTAAATAGCAGCTGGGAGAGCCAGACTGCCACACTGGCCTTCTGGATACCTTCACCAGGTGGGAGTTGGGTGGGGGCCTATGGCTGCAAGCCTGTGCACACCTATTGTGGAAACAAGCACAGCGAATTAATTCAGTGGTCTTGATGGGCTTAGAAGCTCTACTCCGCTCAACTTCTGTGCTGGGAGAACTGGGAACACCCGCCTGGGGCCCATTTTCACGCCTCAAGCCTTCCTCTGGGGCAACAGAACTGCTTGCGGATAGAACTTGGCCTGCCCAGGGGCCAAGCCGTACCCCCAAGGCCTCCCCGCAGCCCTGCCCTCCTGTTCCCTTGGCCAGCAATCATTTGCCTTCCCCAGCTTTTGCCAACTCCCCCTGCCATTCTAGAAGATCTAAATTCCTTTCTAAGGGCATTTAGCCAAAATATGCCAGGATGTTTGATATTTGAGCCCTGTTTCACTTTCAGCCTCACCCAGGAGTGGAATTATGTATTGTTACCATTTATGTATTGAAAACATTTCTATCCTCTTTATCCAAGCGGCTCTCAAGACAACTTACAATCAGATTGTAACAGCACATTAAAATGCAGCTATCATGTGTAAAATACAGAACAAAATAATTCAACTGCATGATAAAATAATTAGCCCTGAAAATAATGAGTAAATAAAAAGGTTTTGGGCTGGCACTGAAAATGTCGTAGGAAGCTTCTCTCAAACCAAACTGAACCCTTCAGCTGCGAGAAATTCCGTATCCCTGGTGTATTTCCTCAGCACTTATAAACCGACTCTTCCTTAATGGTCTCTAATGCTTTAACCACTGCTCCCCACAGCCTCCTCAGGATTAAGTACCTAGGTACCTTTCTCTGACTGATGGTCGCCCCAGCCTGTCACTGACCCTCCAAAATCTGTCAACAGCATTCAAGCGTTATTATTATTATTATTATTACTATTATTATTATTACATTTTTATACTGCCCATAGCCAAAGCTCTCTAGGCAGTTGACAGCAATAATCATAGAATCATACACTCAAGTCACCCATCCCACTTCTGCCCAGGCCTGACCCTGGCGTTCCCGAGTGCAGCTGTGACACACTCCGTACCTCTGCTCACGGCGTCTGTAGGGCCCCCATCCTGCTTGACCAGGGTACGGCTGGGCAACGGGGGATCTGCAGCAGCTTCCTCTTTCTCCTTGAAGCGCAGAACGGAGGAAGAGACTTCGATGTAGTCCACCAGGGGCGATTCTGCCTTCAAAGCCATGGGCAACTTCCGAGAGGCAGCAGGGACACACCAAAGCCAGGCTGGGGGAAAATCACCGGTGTTTAGCTACACTTTTACTCGCTTCTATTTGCCGGGCCAGGAGAAAACCCACATGCACATTTTAGGAAAAGGCTCTGTCTCGTCACATTCTCCTTCAACAGGGAACTTCAGGACCAGAGGACTTCTGCAAGCAAATCACATGCTCCACATGCGTGTGGGAAACATGTGCACTCCAGCACACGAGGAAGAAGAGAGTCCAGAGGAGCACACTTGGCCGAGGAGCTGAAACTCTGATCTGCTAAGATGGGGTCTCCTGCCCGTTTTGATGCAAGCACACGGGCATTCAACACACCCAGAACCTGGCTTGCTCAATATCAAAAGCACGCTCCACCAATAAAGGGGTGTTGTTCGGCACTGGCCCATTCGACACAAGCGGACTTTCGGCCAACGCCCTCCAAAGATCGGCTGTTGTGAAATGGGACAATAGCTTGTCATTGGATAGACCAGCCACCCCCAAACACTTTCAGATGCACGGGGCTTCTCTTCCCATCAGTGGCTGAACACCATGGGAGTTGCAGCCCCCTCCAGGCTGGGGAAGGCTGGCCCAGAGCCAGTGCAAAAAAAGAGGAAACGAGAAGACGGGGAGTAAGGAAATCTAGGCTGTTGCACAAAGTCATTTTGAAATGTAGTTTCTGAGCAAGCTATAGAAGAACACTGAAGACCACTGAAGTTTTAACTCCCCCCATTTGGTTTCCACATCTCTGCACTCTAAAGGGTCACAAAGGCCTCTGGGCATTCATACCTTAGTGTTGTAAGCCGCCCCGATGCTTCCGCGAATGGGGTGGCATAAAAATGTTTTAATAAATAAATAATAAATAATACCATGGGAACCAGGATACAGGCAGCGGTGCTCGGGATCCAATGGGGGAGACTGGAGACTTTACTGTGTAATATTGTATTTTGCCGTGCCCTGCACATTAAAAAAGCTAGCCTTGAAAGCGTGCTGGGGCCACGTTTGCCAATGAGCTGGAATTTAGGTTGGGGAAGGAGGACTAGGATACCTGCCCCTCACCCCTTTTGTGCAGGACAAACTCAAAAAACCAGGAGGAACTGCTTTGTTTTTTGTTTTTTGCTTCGTTTTCTTACTCAGGATACTTCTAAACAAGCAAACAAACTGGCAACCTGTGTTTAAACAACTACCCTCAGCCAGCCTCAGAATTAGAAACATAGCTGATTTCAAAGCAAACACTTTTCACCCTGTTCCTCTGTGTATCCCTTGGAACAGTTACACCGTAAAAGGAACTCCATGGCAAGTTGGGCAATGAACATTACATTAATTCAAGTGTTTTCTAACCTGGTGTGGGGCTCTGGGGGAAAGTCTGAGGTGCTGGAATCCACTTGGTGCTGACTAGACAAAGGAGCAAAGGGTAGCAAAATGACTTACATCACCAGGAGCCAGACAAAACAAGTTCATTCGAGATGGGAGTCTTGCCGCCCTGGAGAAAAGCAAGAGGAGAACTTGAGGGGAAATTAGCATTTTCATTGAGGAAAGAAGAATTTCACACGTGCATTTCCACATTTCCATTATACCTGAAATGCATTCTGTTCAGCAGCTGCAAGTTTTTTAAGGAGTTATTCCTCACTCTGTTTTCTAGTCTGGAAAGATATTACCCTGCTTGCTTTCACTGTTGACTTCCATCCCTTCGCTACAAGATACCTTTCCTTCCTCAGTTTGCAAAGTTCTTTGCGTCTCATGCACCTCCCAAGAAATCCCAGCCTCTGTGCCCCACTGAATTCCTCCTCCCCACAGGAGTCTGGCCCACACCTCCCCAAAAGTACTCCCCCCCCCTCCAGGCATCAAGGCCCCAAACCTCCAAATAATATAGTGCTTCCTTCACGTCGCAGGTCCTCCAGGTGCCCTGATCTCAAGCCCCCCTGGCAGAGCAGCCGGACCGCCCTTTCTGGCGCCCACCGCCCCCTTCTTGCCTCCTCCAGCGGCTGCTTCCTCGCCGTGCGCCCTCGGGGCTCCTTCCTGGTTCTGCCCCAGCCCGCCGCCCGCCCCCTTTCCCGAGGCCCTCCTCGCCCCTCCTCGCCCCAGGGGACCGCGGCCCACGGGCCCCACTGCTTCGCCAGGCTTGCGCCAGCTCTCACCCCCCGGGGCTCAGCGAGAGCTTCCCCCCCCCCCGCCACCAAGCCCCCTTCCCCTGCCCGCCCTGAGGGTCCCCGGCTGGGGCTGGGGCTGGGGCTGGCAGGCAGGCAGCCCCCCTCCATCCTCCATGGGGCCCGTTTCCACTCCTGCCCCGTCCCCACACGCCAGCCCCCGCATGCCACAGGTCCATCCCCGCTCCCTCCCCATGGCTTTCAGCTCCTGCCAGGGGGCCTGCCCTCCTCCAGCCCCCCTCCAAACACGGACTCCCCCTCCCCCCCACAGCCCATGAAGCCTCCCAGCGGGATTTTGGCCAGCCCCTCCCCCCCCTCAGGGGCATGTGCGGGAAAAGGCGCCAACCCCCCCCCCCAGGCACACACGTGCGCATGCATGAAGCGCGCCCCCCGCCACCCCGCACTGGGCCGGGGGCTGGGGGACACAGCAGGCTCCCCAAACAGGAGCGTCTGCGTGTCTCGGGGTGGGGGCGACCAGCAGCCCCTCCCCCACCCCGGACACGCGTTGGTAGGCAAGTGGGGGCCAGGCGGGGGGGGCTACAGCGAATTGGGGGAGGGCCCCTTCCCCCGCGCTCAGTGGGGGTGGGAATGTAAGGGGGTGTCCTCGGGTCTCCCCTAACCCAGCTACGAGTGCGTGGGGGTGGAAATAGCAGCCCCTTCCCCAGCCCAGACCGGGGGTCCGCCTCCCAGGCCCGCCCAGGAAGGCGTGGGGGGCCCTCCCCTGCCCCCCTCAAAGCAGAAGCCGCCCGTACCTACCGAGGCCTCCCACCTGGCCACGAAGCCGCCTCGCTCTGCGGCTGGAGCCCCCTCCACGCACCATAGAGCCCCCGGCTCCCAGGGAGCCAGAGCGGCCGCCTCAGGCGGGGGCCGCTCTGCTCCGCCCCGCTCTATGGTTTCATTGTCCGAAGGTCCTTTCCCTCCCGCATCCTCTCTCGGAGACAGGCACAACTTCCGCTGAGGGAGAGACGGCGGTGCCACTCTACGCCCCTCCTGTACCATAGAGGCCTAAATTGCTGTTCCGAAAATGAGACGAGGGCGGGGTAGAAAGCACGATTCCGTTTCACACCGGAGGGTCTTAAGATGTCGTGCTCACCTCGGCCCCTCTGCAAAGTTTTTTTTAATCTCTGTTCACGCGTCTATTCAGCGAGCCAATAGGCGGCCCCGCATTGGCGCTTGGCCCGCCCCCTGACAGGCTCGGGGACCAATCCGAGCTGGAGCGCGGCAAGCGAGGCTCAAAACGGTGGCCACCCACGGGGGGCGGGGGGGCAGCGTTGCAAGGACGGAGCGGGGCTCTGCGGTGAAACCGGGGGCGGCTGCAGCTTGCGATGGGGAGGACGCCTCTGTTTGTGCGGGGAGAGGGCCGTCCTTCTGGCGCATGTGCTCCGCATGCAGAAAAATCCCGGGTTCGGCGCTCAGTTTTTAGAAAAACGCATCAGAGATCAACTGGAAGGCCAAAGCCCCCAATATCGTGCTTCCAAAAAACCCTCCCAGGACTTTTGTTGTTGTACGAAATGCACAAAACTTATGAAAGCCTCCCTTCCCAAGTGGTGCCTTCCAGAAGTGTTGGACCAGAGCACCCATCCAGGGATGCCAGGCTGGAGAAGGCTCGACTTCTGCCTTACTTTTTATTTCATGTCTGCCTGCCTGGGAAAGGGTCTTAGCTTAGGGGCAGAGCACCTGCTTTTCATGCAGTTTGACCCTTGGCATCTCCCAGTAGGGCTGGGGAAAAATCTAACAGCATCTCTGGATCACATGCTCCTGATCCTGGAGGTTCCATTAAGCAGTCCTGAGTAACAGCCGTTGTTCCTGGATTTGTTTCGTTTCTTTTCATGCGTGTCAAACTATATCTTGCAGCCAGATCCCATTGATCTGTTGTACCCGTTAACGTGAAGGCCTTCCTTTTGATCTGTTCAGAATCTTCTGCCAACTTGGTTGTTTTCCTGCAAAGCCCTTAGATCTAGTTTTGTAGGACAAGAAGAAAAATAATGTATCTTGATACACATGTTCTTCATGGTATACATGGTACTGTCAAACACAATGACGCCCTCTTACTTTAGGTCTTTCCTCCCTGCCACTCCCCGTTGGCCTAAAATTAAATTTCCCAACCAGGAAGGTTTTTCGATTGCTTTATCTATTGGCTTTCACTTCAATGTACCTTTTCGCTCTGTAGAATATCCTTTCTGGGGGACATGAGAGAAAGATCCTGTCCTTGAGACTCAAATCCTTACAAGATGGTGAATGGGGAGGAAAAAGAGGGGAGAGTCAGAGAGAGAAAGGGGTGGCCAGGAACAGGTGTGAGAGAAAGAAAAGGGGGCAGCAGAAACAGAGAGGGAAGGCAATACTGGACAGAGGGAGAAGAAAGGGATGAGCCCACCCAGCTTTGGCTCAGGTTGGACTGCTGCCGGTATGTGGCCCTCCAGCCAGCCTGTAACACCCCCTCCTGCAAAGAACGCAGTTCAGACATACGTGTGTCCCACCCCGTTTTGGGCAACGGGGGGCTGGGCAGACAAGCAACCTCACTAGGGGTCAGGCAGCTCCCTCCACTTAAATACGCGTCTGGCATCCCACTGTTGGCACACATGGGCCTAAAAACTGGAAAGCAGGAGGCAAAGCCCCAAGTTTTCCTGCCTGCTTTTGACATGCAGGGTGATCCCCACAAGAAAGATGCTCCATCCGACTCCCTGCAGCGCCTCTGCGCTCTTGGTGACCTCCAGAGGCGTGGGATTGCAGTAGGGTTCTGGGAGTCGGAGCTGGACGACCACCACGAGGCGAGATGGTGCTCAGGCGTTCTCCGATCCTTTTCTCGTATGCCCACTCCGACAGATCACCAGAAATGGCACATCTGATCCACGGAGCGTTCCACTGGTGTTCCAGTATATGTGTGTGTGTCTGGCAGAGGAAGCAGAATTTACACTGCATCCAAAAACAAGATCTGGCAGTGTTCCATGTTCGTGCTTTCTGCACAATTAGAGCTAACCACCAATGTATGCGACCAGCACCAGGACAAATCTGAATACCTCTGAAAGAACCATTGACACACATTTATGTTTTCAACAAGCTTTTGCTAGGAGTACTCAAGAGTTCTAATGCTCTGTACATCTTTTATTCTTGACAGAATCAATTCCTGGCTTTTGCTTCGAATGTTGCTGCCTTTGGTTCAGGTTTGCTGCTTTTACTTTGTTGTTAGTCGCGAAGTCATGTCCAAACCATCGCGACCCCATCGCTGCTTTTACTTACCAATGTTTAAAGCTGCTTTTAAATGGAGATGGTTCCGTGTGATGGTTTTGAATGATCCACAGCAATATACACTGCTTTGTTTCATCCTGGAACAGAAAGATGGGTTGCAATTTTGTAAATATCGTTTTTGTTAACTTCCAGATTGTTCAGTGTTTGCACAGGATATTTTTTAATAATCAAATAAACGTTTTGAAGTTTATATAGTGGTCCTGCAATTCTTGTAGGACTGGTAGTTGGTGTAAGCCAGCATCCTATCCTGTTTAGATCAGCTCATCTTTATTAGAACCATGAGGACTAGAATCATTCTTCCTTTTTTAGCAGAACAGTTATAACATAGTGGTAGAGCGTCTGCTTCATGGAGACAGCACCAGGTTCAATCCCCATCACTCTCCAGGTAGGGCAGGAAAATCTACCTGAAATCCTGGCCTAGGTGGGGCTGCTTCCTACATACATAAAACAGCCGTGCAATTGCTCCCCAAAACAAGTTTGGGTCAAGTCCCGCCAAATTAATAAGGGCCTCTTGGGTGTGTTGATTGTTAGCTCATTTCAGCCCTTGCTCTGGATTCCAGGGAGCCACATGAAGGTTGCTGTCAAGTGCTATTCTTGTGCCTTCCATGAGAGCTTAATTGGCAGACAATCCAGTGATCTGAGCGGTGAAAGATCACCGGTGAAAGATCTGTGTCACCATGGATGACCGCAGATCAAATTGCCGCCAAGACAATGAGAACAGGGCAGCACTGACATTTCTGGCCAGTTGGCAACATCAGACTCCATTTGGGTGGATAAACCTAATGATGAAAGTACTGCGACTGCAGACGTTCAAGAGTTGACACTCTCTCTTGCTCTCTCTGCCTGTTCCCATGCTTTTGGCAGCTGCGAGAGGGGGAAAGGCAGAGATGGAACCTCAGATACTGTGTCCCATCATGGCCCCCATCAGGGCAGGCCTTGGGGCCAAGGGTGTGGGCCCCACTGGGCCGAAGGAGCGGCGGGAGAGGGGGCCACAGGTAGGACTGGCTTACTGCATCTAAAGGGCCGGTGAAGACAGGCACATGGCCGAGGCAGATGCTGTGGACTACCACTCCCAGAATTCCTGGCCCTTAGCCATGCTGGCTGGGGCTGATGGACGCTGGAGACCAAAACATCTGGAGGGCACCAGGTCGGAGAAGGTTGCCTGCAGAGAGCGCACCCCCCCCCCCCAAAAGCCCTGCCTAAAATGACCCGATCGCGCGGCGGGCGGGTCCCGGACCACGTCCTAAGCCAGGCTCTGCGGGCGGCCGGGGAGCGGCACAGCGAGGGGGGCGACGGGCGCTCTTTCGGGGTGGGGGAGCGACGCCCCCCGCCCTCCGCTCCCCCGCCCCCGCCGCGGCTGCAGAAATAACGCGCGGCCCCTTTAAATTTACCCAGGAGCCCTTAAAGGAGCCCCAGGGGCCCCGGGGGGAAAGGCATCCCCACCC